>NC_091748.1:68242903-68452903 GCF_043380555.1 Nothobranchius furzeri
CACAAACGACCTAAATGGATGGTTTAACTGAGTGTCACTTTATTAATGTTTCAGAATCCTTTCTGTGCCTCTTTTAGTCTTGTTTGGTTTCAGAGACGACCGGACCATCGTGCTTGATTAGAAACGTCCACCTCAACATGCAGGCAGTAAACATCGACCTAAAATCTGCAGTTATTTGTGATGTTAGTAAAGATTTATCTGACTAGTAGCAGAAGGAAAACATAATAAATAATGGAAATGTGATGTTTAAGCAATGCAAAGATCAGGAAAGAGACAGGCTTACTGCACTTATCTAACTATAGCCATGAAGTGAAAGGAAAACCGTTTTGGACTTCAGACTATTCTGTATGCAGACTTTTACATTTTAACATCTGTGTACAAACGTAAGATAAAAGGTGCATTTTATTTTCTCTTTATTAATTTTAAACACATCCATCCATCCATTTTCACCCACTTATCCGGAGTCGGGTCGCGAGGCAGTAGCCTAAGGCGAGAGGCCCAGACTTCCCTCTCCCCAGCCACTTGGGCCGGCTCCTCCGGGGCAATCCCAAGGTGTTCCCTGGCCAGGTGAGAGACATAGTCCCTCCAATGTGTCCTGGGTCTACCTTTAGGCCTCCTCCCAGTTGGACGTGCCCGGAAAACCTCACCACGGAGGCATCCTGACCAGATGCCCGAGCCACCACAACTGGCTCCTCGATGTGGAGGAGCAGCGGGTCTACTCTGAGCCCCTCCCGGATGACTGAGCTTCTCACCCTATCTCTAAGGGAGAGCCCAGCCACTTTGTGTAGAAAACTAATTTCGGCTGCTTGTATCCTTGATCTCGTTCTTTCAGTCACTACCCAAAGCTCATGACCATAGGTGAGGGTAGGAACGTAGATCGACCGGTAAATCGAGAACTTCGCCTTCTGACTCGGCTCTCTCTTCACCACGACAGACCGGTACAACGCCCACATCACTGCAGATGCAGCACCAATCCGCCTATCGATCTCATGCTCCAGTTTTCACTCACTCATGAACAAGAGATACTTAAACTCCTCCACTTGGGACAGGACCTCATCCCTGACCCGGAGAAGGCATTCTACCCTTTTCCGAATCAAGATCATGGTCTCAGATTTAGAGGAGATGATTCTCATCACAGCTGCTTCACACTCAGCTGCGAACCGCTCCAGCGAAAGCTGAAGATCACGTTCCAATGAAGCCAACAGGACCACATCATCTGCAAAAAGCAGAGACCTGATCCTCAGGCCACCAAAACGGATGCCCTCCACAACTTGGCTGCACCTAGAAATCCTGTCCATAAAGGTTATGAACAGAATCCGTGACAAAGGGCAGCCTTGGCGGAGTCCAACTCTCACTGGGAATGAGCCCGACTTACTGTCGGCAATGCAGACCAAGCTCTGACACCGGTCATACAGGGACCTAACAGCCCGTATCAGAGGGCCTGGTATCCCATACTCCCGGAGTACCCCCCACAGGGCCCCCCGAGGGACGCGGTCAAACGCCTTCTCCAAATCCACAAAACACGTGTAGACTGGTTGGGCAAATTCCCACACACCCTCCAGGATCCCCCTAAGGGTATAGAGCTGGTCCAGTGTTCCACGGCCAGGACGAAAACCACATTGCTCCTCCTGAATCTGAGGTTCAACAATCCGACAGACCCTCCTCTCCGGAACCCCTGAATAGACCTTACCAGGGAGGCTCAGGAGTGTGATCCCCCTGTAGTTGGAACACACCCTGCAGTCCCCCTTTTTAAATAAACAACATATTTCTTTTAAAATTCACATAATTTAGAATTAATTAAAGCATGTAATTATTTCAGATCTTTGCAATAATTTTGCCAAGGAGTTGATATTAAACTAAATTATCACCTGTTGGGCTATTTTTATTTCAGTTGATTATTTGTTTTCATTCTGCTACTACTCATATTAGTCTTTTTTAACATAATACATTGTTTTAAAGACAAATATAAAAAACAACTGTGTGCATTCCCTTTTTAAAGTCAGTGGTAAACAGAAAGCAAATGCTTTTGTTTGTTGGGATTTCCTGGTTTCTGTAATGGTTTAATTGGAACTGATTTCATCGAGTTAAATTTGGGGGGTTCTTTTTTGGGGTTTGCTGCAGTCTGGGACACGCAGTGGGGAAAGCTTCTCTTCCTGAGAGGTGCAGTCGTGCCATAAATCCTGCTAAGGTGGCGAGATTCAGTGAGTGCTTTGGTTTAGCAGGACAGGATCTTCTCCTAGCCCACCTCCCTGTTGAAGAGTTTATTACTCGTTTTGACACGCTCTCCCTTTAAGATTAGGAAAGGAGGGCATAGGGCAGAGCCGTGGATGTCTGATGAGACCCAGGCCTCCAGGCAGGCCTGCAGGAGAGCTGAGCAAAAGTGGAAGCAAGACAAACTTCACGTGTCCTATGAAATTTATAAAAAGTCACTTTTTGATTACCAGGAAGTGGTACGACAGGCTAGGATCAGATATTATGCCAACATTGTGGAATCAAACTCTCATGACCCACGCACTCTCTTTAAGGTAATTGATTCAGTACTGGAAACTGCAGCTTCTGCCTCCAGGTCCACTGCTGCGTTGGCCAGGACATGTGAGGATTTTCTTCACTACTTTGTGGACAAGATAGCAATGATTCGGGCTGCTACTGTAGGTCGCACTCCTGTTTTGGTGGAGCCTATGCCACTTAGGGCAAACCTGCCAGCCTTCCAGACTATATCTATGACAGAGCTAGAGGAACTCATTTCTAGGCAAAAACCTTCTGGTTCCATTTATGATGTTCTTCCCCCAAGGATGCTTAAGGAGGCTTTTTCTGTTCTGGCCCCTTATATACTGTTTATCTTAAATACCAGTCTGGCCTCTTGTGTGGTTCCCCTTACCTTTAAGAGGGCTGATGTACGACCACTGTTGAAAAAGAAGGGGTTGGAGGAGGCTGTGTTGGCCAATTACATACCTATCTCACATCTTCCTTACTTATCTAAGCTGCTTGAGAGGGTTGTATATTTACAGCTGGTTGCATTTTTAGACACTAACGAACTCTGGGAGATGTGTGTGTGTGTGTAAATGTACATGTGTGTGGGTATAAATGTTCTTATGTGTTTTTTACGTATTTTTATTCTCATTTATTGTAGTTGTATGTTTCAGAGAGCGAACATCTACTGAAGCTAAATTCCTTGTAAATGTAATTTTACTTGGCCAA
The DNA here is from genome assembly GCF_043380555.1 of Nothobranchius furzeri. Lineage (NCBI taxonomy): Eukaryota > Metazoa > Chordata > Actinopteri > Cyprinodontiformes > Nothobranchiidae > Nothobranchius > Nothobranchius furzeri. Next base: position 68,246,102 of record NC_091748.1, read on the forward strand.
TAAATCTGAAATCTGAAGCTGAAATCTGAAACCTCCAGAGGATCCTGGCTCAGTATAAGCAGCCATCCACCACAACTCACTGGGGATCGAGAAGACACACATACACACACACAAAATATATACCAAGTAGTGTTTCTATGGTTACATTGTGATTTCTTAGTAAATATTCTATTTGGTGAGAGATAAACTTTATTGCATTTATCCTAGTGAATCTATAATTAAACGGATAAACTAGTAGTAGCACATCTAATGTCAAAGAAAGTAAAATGTTGTTATCAGGAGAGGGAGAATGTTTAAGTGGTTAGCAACAGTGTTCAAGCCGATGGCCCCCACCATGAGGCTACAAGTCTCTGGGCGACGCCATATTAGATGCCATGTTTCCCTCTACGGGAGCCTATAAGGACAAAGTGCATTTACTTATTTGTAACAAATGGTTACAAAACTTTTGCCATTCTTAAATGTTGTTTTACACATTTACTACTTCACTCATTGCCAGTGATGTAACGAGGTCTGATGTGGTTGTCATTTTGCTGAAGTTTGCGCTCCCCATGGCTTTTTGACCCTAATAGGCATCTGTTGCTCAGGTCTTACTCCAACATGAAAATACCGCGTGCTTGCAACAATTTAGGTATCTCCTGCCTTCTATTGCCAGGAAAAATACACGCAGTCACTTTAAATGTAGGCTGGGATCGCGTTAACCGGATATTTTGACGGCAAAATCTCAAGGCTGCTGGCCATTCTGACAGACTGGAATTACCCCAACGCATTCACATTTTAAACGTTATGCACAGAGAACACAGAGGTAACAAATTACATCAAGACAAGATTCCCATCAGAACATCACGACCCAGCAGCAGAACCAGAACAAGGCAGGTAAAACATTCCTACTTCAAGTTAAATCATTTCATTGTAACATTAATATGTTGCTGGACATGCTGGACAGCTTGTTTAGACTACAAATTAAAAATTAAATTGTGAATTTTAATTCATTATTATGTGAGAAATGGTTGTTTTTTTAACTCTGTTAAACAACCATGTCTAGCGCGACCTCTGATGTAGGTGTTGTTTCTGTACCTGCGTGTAACATATATTGATAACTTATTTTATTAAGACCCATCCAGAAAATAAAACTTGGCGCAGTGCCTGTGTTAGTGGGAGTAACGTTTCTGGGAGGCTACATTTTACTTTTACTTGATTATAATCATGTTGCAGTAGCGCTACGCTTACTCGAGTGATATATTTTCAGCAGTAATGAAACTTCTGAGCTCCGTTTGTTTCCTTTCAGGTCGTAGGGATCTGCAATGTCGACTGTAGACACACCTTCTCATTCAATGTGTTTTCTTTGTTTTCATGTTTACATTGGGAGAATCTCACTGAAGGCATCAAAACTACGAATGAACACATTTGGAGTTATGTATTTAACCACAAAAGGAGAAATAACTGAAAACATGTTTTATAAAATAGCCACCCTTTGCTGTGATGATCTTTAAGAAATGGTTTCTATTACACAGGTGTGCCTTATCAGGGTTAATTATTGGAATTTCACTTGATTCACCTCACAAAGCTCTGCAGAAGCTTGTCAATCTACTGCTGATTAAAGTCAAGTGTGTCATGGCCTGTGGCCGTCTCCAAGTTTAGGTCCTCCACCACCTCTCTTACCCATGGTGTCCCACAAGGTTCTGTGCTGGGGCCTCTGCTCTTCCTCCTCTATCTGCATCCTCTTCAGCACATCCTGAGCTCCTTCAAAGGAATCTCCTACCATCTTTATGCAGATGACATCCAACTGTACATCTCCTTCAAGCCCCATGAGATATCTAAGCTGCAGCTGTTACACACCTGCTTAGACTCTATCAAAACCTGGATGGCTGGGAGCTTTCTACAGCTGAATGAAGATAAGACTGAGATCCTCATTTGTGCCCCAGACAAGATGGTTCCCAAAGTCAGAGACTCTCCTGGTCAGCTTGCTTCCCACACCAAACCTTCTGTCAGGAATCTTGGTGTGACCTTTGACCCAGCTCTCACCCTGGATTCTCATGTCAGTTCTCTTGTTCGCTCTTCCTTCTTCCATCTCAGGAACATTGCTAAGCTGAGTCCCATTCTGTCCCGCTCTGAACTTGAGACTGTTCTCCACACCTTCATCTCCTCATGCTTAGACTACTGTAACTCTCTTTTCACGTGTCTGAGCAGAACCTCCCTGAACCGTCTACAGGTGGTTCAGAATGCCTGTGCTCGGCTTCTGACCAAGTCCTCCAAACACACCCATGTCACCCCACTTCTCCAGCTTCACTGGCTGCCAGTCAGCTTCAGGGTTCATTTCAAGATCCTGGTTCTGGTCTATAGGGCCTTACATGGACAAGCACCATCTTACATTGGTGATCTTCTTAGTCCCTACACCCCCAGCAGGTCCCTGAGGTCCAGTGATCAAAGCCTACTGGTTGTGCAGCGCACCAGGCTAAAGACCAAAGGTGACAGATCATTTGCTGCTGTGGCCCCCAGACTCTGGACCTCTCTCCTCCCGAGCCTGAGATCAGTGGACTCAGTGGTCTCCTTTAAAAAGCAGCTGAAAACTCACTTGTTCAAGCTGGCTTTTGTATGACCTTCTTCACCACTCTCTCTTTATTCTGCTCTCCCCACCTATTCCACCTTCCTCAGGATCCACTGATTTCCCTCTTTCCTATTCACGCTATAGAAATGATACTTTCTTCTTCTTCTTCATGGCAGAGACACAAACAACATGCTGGACAGCAGTTCTCGAGGACTGGAGTTGCCCACCCCTGACGAAGCAGACTAGCAGACAAACTGAACTTGCTTTATTTGGACCTAGAAAACTGAAAAACATGGAAAGGATCTGAAAACTGTCATAAACAAAGGGTTTAAATACACAGGGGTGTTCAAGAACGAGTAAGTGTGAAACGGTCAGGGAGAGCCGTAATCAACTGACATAGATAAGGCAAGCAAAAGAACAGAGTGGCAAGAACTGAGAAAAAACTCCAAAGCCACACGTCATTACTGAGCCTGAACATCTCCCTTCTGGACAACATCAACTGGAGGAGAATATGAAGGAGCTATCAAAATCGGAGCAGGCTGCATGACAACAGTTTGGTGCTGCGTGTTGATGATGACGGGAGTTTTCTTGCGATGTTTTAGCTCACGGTGCATCTGACACCAGGAGCACCACACACAGCAACAGGAAGCCATTATGTCTCTAACGAGAGAGCCCTGTAAAAGAGCACAGTGAACATGTTAGCTATTTGTTCACATTATAATGGAGAGGTCTGATGTTTTCATACCTTGATGCCATATTCCTTCCGCATTAAAGACCTCACAGTCAAAGCAACAGGAGGAACAATTACAGGTACCCAACAGGATCCAAAGTAAAGACGGTAACACATGTCACACAAAGGGAGGCAGCTGTTCTCTCCAAATCTTCCTGTAACTGTACACTGGAGGAAAGGGTAGCACCAGAAACCATAGCAACCTGTAAAACATGGGATGATCTGGATTAGGTGATTTTAGGAGATTAAATTAAAATCAAATTAAAAATGAAAGTTCAAATTAAAACGTTTGAGTCTTACAAGTGCCTGGATCCTCAAAGCAGTCAAAGAGACCACTGTCCCAGTCTGTCAAAGGCCGCTCTGCCATCACTCGTCACGCTTAAGCAACAGAGAAATGTTATCCTGTTAGATGAGAGTAAAGCAGAAACCATCAGCTCAACAGCATGGAAGAAGACTTCAAAGCCAGACAGCTCATAAGAGTTTGTATTCGTTTGTAGTTAAAGGGGACATATTATGACTTTTTTCTTATAACACTTTGATGGTCAATACAGGACATGTTCATTAAAATTCTTTGCACAAAGCCCCACTTGAAACATCTCACTTTGCATATAATCAGTCTGCCTCATGTATGAATTTCACCTTTTAGGTTCAATTATTGAAATAAATAAACTTTTCATCAAGTTAAATTCAAGACTTTTTAAGACATTTTCAAGACCACTTCTATAAAAATGAATACCTATTTCACAGCCCTATTGTCAAGACCCCACGAAACTTAAATACCTACACTTGGGGCAGGACTTCGTCCCGGACCTGAAGAAGGCATTCTACCCTTTTCTGACCCAAGACCATAGTCTCGGATTAAGAGGAGCTGATTCTACTTCCGGCTACTTCACGATCGGCTGCAAACCGCTCTAGCAAAAGCTGGAGATCACGCTCTGATGAAGCCAACAGGACCACATCATCTGCAAAAACGAGAGACCTGATCCTTAAGCTTGGTTTATGCTTGACGTATTTACTTTCCGCTTGGTGATGCGGCTCGCGGATGGAACGCGCTTCACAACTTGCACCGTTTATGGTTCATGCGGCTTGTCTCTGCAGTGAGCCAATATTCTCCCAAACTGTAGGGGGCAGCATGGAGCTCTACGGCATGCATCCAACACTACACCATAGTAGAAGTAGAAATTACTGTTGTTTACAACATGGCATTCTAGCATTTTTAACAGCGTCCGCGTCTTTTCCGACAGTGCAAGCTATTTCTCTCCAAGAATTATTAACAACATGTTGATCACGGTGATCTCTGAGAGCTGTATCATACAAATGTCTGTATTTACGAACCTCTGCCATACTAGTTCTTGCCAGTCTGCCATGTTTTTCCGCATCCGACCGTCTGCGTGGTTAGAAAATTTCCTAGGTGCGCGGTGCGTAAATTTTGGGCCATGCGGAGGATGGGTGGAGGGGCGTGGTTGTTAAAATGACACAATTTCGCCGCGCGGAGCCGTGCGAACCTCGCGGACGCGTCAAGCATAAACCAACCTTTAGGCCACAAAGATGGATCCCCTCACCACCATGACAGTGCCTAGAAATCTTGTCCATAAAAATTCTGAATAGAATCTGTGGCCAAGAGCGGCCTTGGCGGAATCCAACTCTCACCGGAAGCGAGTCCAACTTCCTGCTGGCAATGACGATCCAGACTCTGACACCAGTTGTACAGGGACCTAACAGTCCGTATCAAGGTGCCTGGTACCCCATACTCCCGGATTACCCCCCCACAAGGTCCCTGGAGGGACGCGGTTGAACACCTTCTCCAAATCCACAAAACACATATAGATTGGTTGGGTGAACTTCCACACATCCTCCAGGACTCCCCTTAGGGTATAGAGCTGGTCCAGCCTCCCAAGGCCAGGACAAAAACCACATTGGTCCTCTTGAATCCAAGCTTGTACAATTGTTTATTGCTTTGCTGTTGGATGCGACTGAGCACAGAAAGTAGCTAAAATGCTACTGTACGTTGGCTTCAACCAGACTTTAAGATTGTCCCCCTAACTCACTGCTAGACCAGTGCAGCCAAGTAGTAATTTGCTGACAGCGTCAGGTTTTTCAGCTTAGCCATCAACCACAGCTGGTTCTACATAAATGTGGAGCAGAGTTTTTAACCTGATGATGGTGATATAATTACGGTTTTGGGCTGAAATATCAAATTTAAAGTAAGTTGCACTAAACTGCCACACTAATGAATACACATGTTTACAGCACTATTAGACACTCATCTATACAGGTTATCAGCAAAAACAGGTTAATTTAGACATTACTTGCTCTTTAAGTGGAATTTTATATTTTTTAAAAATAGTTGTTTTGCTGCAAGTCATTTGGTATGTGACAATGTTAAAAAATGATGCTTTTGACATGTATAAACAGAAAAGAGAACATAGTGACACCTACATCCCAATTCAAAAGTGAAGAGTGGAATATGCAAAAGGAAAATATATCCAGCAGGCTCTAGTTCAAAGTTGATAAATTGTTTACTTACAGTTTTTTTTTTTGCCATTTACATTTTCTTTTTAACTCTCTGCTTCCTGTTGAATAAAATAAGATGTTTAAATAATAAACATGTGATGTGTATTTGTAGATTAGTAATTCATGTTACACAAAATTTTCCATAATTTCCAGTGACAATTTTATTTAAAAAAGCAAAAAGTGTTAGAAACCATTTGAGAGCCGAAAGAGCTGGTTCGCTTTAGAGAGCTGAGCGGTATGAGCAGGGTCCGAAATTAACACTCGCCAAATGCGAGCAAATTGCTCCATTTGGCGAGTAAATTTTTGAGCTCTATCTGCCACATGGCGAGTAAACATTTGCACCAAATTAGTTATGTTTATCAGTCATCTTCCATGGATTTCTGATACTCCTCCCGCCTGCATGCAACGTACACAAACGTACGCGAAACGTGAGCGCCACATCCAAAGTCATTTCCGCCGATCCCATTCAATCAGTTTATCAAGTTAGCAGTTGGCTTCGTGTTGAAACTAGCGGTGAAATGTGGCGGTTTTTAACTGGAGTCAGCCAGCCTTCCAAAGGAAAACTCGTCGAACTGGAAGAAAAACCACCAGGACCAGTGGCAACCAGAAGATTTTGTGAAAAGTGGCGAACTGGAGATGGCGGAGTCGTGAGACAATGGCTGCATTATGATGGCCACGTAGCGTTGCTGCCTTTCACAGACACTTTTCTGCTTGTGCTGCAAACAGGATAGCCGTCTTCTATCAACTGTCCCTCAGCATTCTTCAAATATCCAAAAAATGCCCGTACTTCCGACTTTTGTCTTCTTTGAGGGATAATAAATGTCACGAGTGCTGCCGTCTCCTCCTTTGGCCATTATTTTAGCTTTAGCTTCAAGAAAGTTTTGGTCGTAAACAACAAAGCGCGCATGTGCCGCCGGCAACTTCAGCAGATGATACGGTGGCTGGTAAGGGTCACCGCGCCTACACCGCAGCCACTGTAATCCACTGAGGTAATATATATATATTTTTAAACAAGACGGTTATTATTATTGTCAACTTTTTTACCGGGGTTTACCGCTACACCGGTTACCGTGACAACCCTAGCCCTGACACACTTTCAGATATTCTCATGGTGCAGCTGTGCTCTCCAGAGATCAAGGAGTAGGACCCAAATGAGGCTGTAATGCTTTGGCACAAAGACGGTGTCAGAAGCAGGAGGCCAGACTTCATGGACAGAGAAAACAAGGAGTCTGACTAGATTTCAATGAAAGAGTTCATAAAAACATCTCTAAAAATAAATCAATAAATAGTAAAAATGACAAAAGAGTTGTTTTTCTTATTAATTGATGTTTTAATTATTTTGTCACTCTGTTTGGAATCAACATAATATAGAATAACATGCTTTAGGTAGATCTAAATCATTTAGAATTTTGGCTGGTAAAAAATATGCTTGGCCGGTAGATTTTCATCATCTACCAGCCAACTTGGCCGGTGAGTAAAAAATTTTATTTCAGACCCTGAGTATGAGCCTACAGAATTTCTCCCAAAACCTGTTGTGCTGAAGGAAGCATGGCTGTGGAGATTTGCACGCCCTGTTGTCACAACTGTAAATTGAGGAAGTAAATGATTAATTTTTGAGGTTGTTTTAAAAAAATAATAATAATATGAACACGTCTCTAATCTGTGTTAATCCTGAAAAAAGATATTTTTTACTGGAAATCTGAGTAAACAATTTACATTTGTGACACATTTTATTTAGCTTCTATCTGGAGTATTTCTCTTATCCAATGGCACCATCTAGTGGCTGACAAGCATACCACACAAAAAGTCTATTCCTCTGTTTAAGATGGCGACTTCATGTTTCTGTTTATAAATGTGCTTCTGTAGCCGACCAACAGCGCTAAAACACGTTGGTTTACGAGTATTATTCTCATGTCATGTTGTGTTCTCATATATTTATATTTTAGAGACTTACTTGTCTGTGAAAAGTTCATCAACTCATTGCTATTGTGTCTATTACAAAAACTGACTCTGGATCTGTACAATAAATAGCCCAATCACATCGATAGGGCCTACTCTCGCGAGAAACTGTAAGGTTATATAATGTGGCCCGCCAGTTTTTGCTGTGATCAATTTTTGGCAAGGGAAATTATCTTTTTTTTTTGCCATTTTTGGGGTGTTTATGAATGTGGACGAGACCCAGCATCCTGTGATGGCACTAATAACATCAAGAGATAATAAATAAGATAAGATTTAGGTAAATTTAACCCTTTACACGTGACCAGGACTCTGTGATCAATTTTTGGCAAGGGAAATGATCATTTGTTGCCATTTTTGAAGTGTTTATGAATGTGAAAGACACCCAGCATCCTGTGATGGGACTAATAACATCAAGAAAAAATACAGAAAGTAATATTTAGGTAAATTTAATCCTTTACACGTGACCAGGACGATGTGATCAATTTTTGGCAAGGGAAATTATCTTTTTTTTGCCATTTTTGGGGTGTTTATGAATGTGGAAGAGACCCAGCATCCTGTGATGGGACTAATAACATCAAGAGATAATAAATAAGGTAATATTTAGGTAAATTTAACCCTTTACAGGTGACCAGGACACTGTAATCAATTTTTGGCAAGGGAAATTATCTTTTTTTTTTTGCCATTTTTGGGGTGTTTATGATGATACAGTTGACAGTATGAGCACAATAACATCAACAGATAATACATAAAACCCTTATTTGGTCAATTTTAGCCTCCATGAAAATCTGAGCGATTCGATCACTTTTTGGCAAGTAAAATGCCATTTTAGTTGTCTACAATTAAATCATCAATAAAGAATTTAAATATATTTTGAGGCGTTTCTTACAGGTAAACTGGAGGGTGTAGTCTCTATTTGGCAAGTGACAATCTTAATTTCATGCGCTGAAGTGCTTTTATCTTGTTACTTTTAAATAGAGCAACGTAATGTATAGATAGTAACAGTGTCATTAAAGCCAAAGCTTGATCAGTTTAAATACTATTTTTCAAGTAAAAATGTGCCCCAAACTAGTTAACTGTGGCTCCATGTCAAGTGGACTAAAGAAAGGAAGGGGGGATAAATCAAATCGCTGGAGAAATGTTTATTTACATTTATACAACGTTTACAGGGTGCCATTTTACATTGTTTATTTATTTTTTAGTATCAAGGCAGTAACATAAAGAAAGCCAGTTCCTACCACAAATAATCTTTCAATCGCAAATATTGCAAAAAGGATTAATATGTCCTCATTGTGAACGTTTAAGACAAATAGCAACACTTAAAACAACTTCCGAACTGGAAAAACTAATATCCGCGATAAACATCTGTTTAAGTACCGGAAGAGGTTACCTCTGCTTTCTGAATGTCCATATTGCTAGATATGCCGAGTTTTAGGGCGAAATCCTGGGGAATTTCGTCTAGAAATGCAATTACCCTAACCGTGCGCGATCCCGCGGTGGCTAATCATTTTTTGGCAGCGAGTTGATTTATGGCACAACACCGGAGTTCCCCCCCCCCCCCCCTCACCCGGTTGATGGCGGGAGATGCAATATGTGCGGGAATACCCCCCAACCACACACACGCACACACAAACACCAGGCACGAAATAATGCAACAGTTGGCAACATTGTGAAAATTAATATCGTGATTGGATTTTGTTTTCATATCGCCCAGACTTACAGCAGCAAATCAAAAATTACATTCAAACCTTTTCTACCAGTTTATAACATTGTCTGACCTAACTTTCCAATTCTCCACTAACAAAGCATGCCTGCTTTTAAATTTCCTCGCCTGACACTCACTTACCACTTATCACTTACTTAGCGGATAATGCTGCTCTGGTTCCCTGTCCGAACTGCTGGCTGCAAAAGTCTCCTCAGAAGCAGACTTGTGGACGAGATACCACTTCCCCGTGTTCTGGTTCTAGCGCACATCGGGTCTACGTCAGAACAGAAGCCAAATGGTCCTAAAATTCGATTAAGGCAAGCCGTAACAACTTGTAATCTTGTTTAATATTTAATATAGCAGCAATTTATTTGAGAATTAATTGTATTCTTAAAATTACAAATGAAGATGTGACAGCTCTGTTAGACCTCCTGACGTCACGTGACTCTCAGAGGGTAGACGCCATGTTGGGAGGCAACAAAGTAAACAAAATGAACAGAGCGGCTTGGATTTTACTCCGTCGGAGTTAATTTCACACTTTAAAACCGAATACATAGTTTTATATAGTAAGAAATTAAATAGACTAAACATCTCCGACCCTTAAGCCTGATTTATGCTTCTCCGTCTGCGTCAGTGCGGAGACACGCAACGCTTTTATTCGTCCTTGCGTAGGGCTCCAGCAGGCAAGCAAGTACGTGCAGAGTCGAGCCCACTTTTTTAAACATCTGTCGAACGAGACGGATTACGCAAGCTTGTGATTGGTCAGGACGCCGCTGTTGTTTACAGCGCCGCCATTGCAAAGAGAGCCAAGGATAATGTCCCTGGGATACTTTTTAAAACGCCAGAAGCTGTCGGAGTAGACCTAGCTCTTAGCGGATTTGAGATACCCTGAGGGCGTAGGAAGAGGGGGAGGGGGGGACGTGTCCCCTCCAATATTGCACAAACGCGTATTTGTCCTACCCCCCAATAACGTGGAGATGAACAAAAAAAAAAAAGATTTTGAAATATATGACTCGCGAGCTTTTATTTTGAAAGACACCGCGGACTTCCCACCGACACAGCCCCTCCCCTCAGGGAGTCAGACAGACTGCTGAAGCAGGAGTCAGGGGCGGGGCGCAGTTACAGGAGTCAGAGATGAGACGACAGCAGCAGCTCAGCGAGTTCTTCTCATGGGCAAAGAAAGAAAGAAAGGAAATGTGAGTTGGTAATAATTTAGTCCAAGAGGATAATTGTATTTTTGCTCAAATGTTAGACTGGCTGACTGATGTAAACATCTTGCTAAACAGCATTAAACAACATTACTAGTCAACAAAAAATGGCGAATTTGACAGTAACAGACAAAAACAATTTGACACGAAATAAATAAAAAGTAGAATCTCCACTTAAACATGGAGTTTGTATGTGTGATTGTTGCTTGTTTGTTACATTCCCATCAAATTTTATTTTAAAACCATATTCATGTCACTTTTTTCATATAAGAGATCAGATGACGTTAAGCAGGAACCAGCTGAGGGTGAGACAGAGAGAGCCAGACCTGCTGAGGATGAGACAGGGAGAGCCAGACCTGCTGAGGATGAGACAGAGAGCGGCTGAGGTGCAGGTAGGTGCTACAGTGAAGAGTGAGATGATTTTGTGGCTGATGAGAGGAAGATTTGAATGTGATAAGTGAACATGGTTAAACTTATTTACAAGTAGAGCTGGGCAGTATGGCTTAAGAATAAAATAAATTCTGTACATGCATCCTTAGAAATATATGAAAAAAATAAGTGTTAAACTCTGTATTCTGGTGCATTTACTGCAATTTTGGCCACTGTTTTTTCTTTTGGCCATCTGAAAAAAAATTAATTCCAGCTGTTGTTGTGAGTGAATTATTTCTTTTTTCTTTCTGTCAGAAACAAACTGATTTTTCAGATTGTTGGTCAGCATTGTTGTCTGATGTAGTTTAAAATATTCTGATAAGTCAGATCAATTCAGACTGAATATTCACAGCTTTAGTCTTGTATTAAATCTGTTTACACATCTCTACCTTATGTATAAGATAATATATCCTACATTCATATTATTAAATAAAAATGAAACAGTTCTGACACAAAAACAGCTTTTTTAAAATAAAACGTCCACATTAGCCAGTAATCAAACCTGGATCTGGCTGATGGGGAGACTAAGTCTCTTCCCCTTCTGGTTGGCTCATGGGTCCCCGATCAAAAAATAAATAAATAAAAGAATGTTAGTGAACAGGGCTATAAAAGTTATTTTCTTCTTTGTCTGGGCTTTGTCTTACGCCCCGAGTCACATCTGTGAGGCTTTTCATATCCTAGAGTTTCACCTTCTATTTTCGATCAGAAGCTAATGCAGGAGATAGCTGTAGGAGACTATTTTCATGTTCAGCCTGCATAAAACACTCAAGAGTGACCAATTATAATTGGAAATAATCATTAAATAAAAAATTTTCTGTGAGGTTGACCTACACTCACCTAAAGGATTATTAGGAACACCCACCAAAATTGGACAGTTGAAGTCTGGAAAAATGTTGCCTCGTATGATGAGTCTGGATTTCTGTTGAGACATTGGTAGAATCAGAATTTGGCATAAACAGAATGAGAACATGGATCCATCATGCATTGTTACTGCTGTGCTGGCTGCTGGTGGTGGTGTAATGGTGTGGGGGATGTTTTCTTGGTACACTTTAGGCCCCTTAGTGCCAATCGGGCATGGTTTAAATGCCACGGGTGACCTGAGCATTGTTTCTGACCATGTCCATCCCTTCATGACCACCATGTACCCAACGTCTGATGGCTACTTCCAGCAGGATAATGCACCATGTCATAAAGCTCCAATCATTTCAAATTTGTTTCTTGAGCATGACAATGAGTTCACTGTACTACAACGGCCCCCACAGTCACCAGATCTCAACCCGATAGAGCATCTTTGGGATGTGGTGGAACGGGAGCTTCGTGCCCTGGATGTGCATCCCACAAATCTCCATCAACTGCAAGATGCTATCCTATCAATATGGGCCAACATTTCTAGATAATGCTTTCAGCACCTTGTTGAATCAATGCCACAGAGAATTAAGGCAGTTCTGAAGATGAAAGGGGGTCAAACACCGTATTAGTATGGTGTTCCTAATAATCCTTTAGGGGAGTGTATATATTGACCTATTACAGATTTGTTAGATTTCCAAAATGCCCCCCCCCCCCCCCCCCCCCCCCCCCCAATAATAGACTTGTTCCTGCGCCCTTCCCTTGTCCTACTCCGTAGCATCGCTAAGAGCTAGGGCTGCACGATATTAAGAAAACCTGCGATATTCAATAACAGTGCTTAATATTGCGATATCGATATAACTCACGATAAATGAACAAATACTAAAGTATGCAGTGTTGATGCCATCTGGCGTGTGACGTCTGCTCTGGGTTCAAAGCAAACAAAAACTAATGCATGAATTCCATTACAACATACCAATTTTTTTGCAAAAAATTTGCAGCTGCACCTGCTACTGTATTAGCAGCACAACAACAAACTGCATGCATGCAGTTTCTCAGTGACTTTAAAACATCACCTCCACCATAAAACTTTTTCTGATGCTCCAAATACAGAAAAACATCCCTTACCAGGGTTTTTTGAATAAATAAAATCAGAAAATAAGTTTAAATGTTAAATAATAGTTAACATCACTTAAATGCAACAGCAAATTCTCTCATTGCTACTGAACATTTTCTCCACTTATGTGGTTATGATATAAGGCTGTTGCTGTAATTGGGAAGTGAACTGTGCTGGGCCAAACTAGGAGAATATTAAGATTTTCTGAGGGAAAGAGAAAAACAATTGTCTACCTTTCAGAAGTGGAACTGGCAAAAAAACTACATGGACAATATGTGAAAACGTTTGTTTTTAACCCCAAATTGAACAAGTTTACCTAGATCTTAAAAAGCTGCTCAGATGATGAAACTGCAACTATGATTCTGATAACAAGCTAACAAATTGAACTAGCTCCTCTAAGACAACCGGCTAGCAGAGCTTCTGACTGACAGTTTATGTGCAGCAGCAAATCAACTATCCTGATTAACAAGGTTAAAAAGCTCATAAATGAAAAATCACTTTGATGTGTGGGGGAACTTTTCCAGGCCCTCTTTAGCAGGGTGGGACTGGGAGGAGAGTGCTGTAGCCTTTTAGCTGGAAGCTAACCGGAGCCACCACCCGGTGGAACACTAGCGACATGGAGGGAGGTGGGTTGGTTCACCGGCACGTGTCGGAGTCAGCCCGGTTATTATCAGCTGCTTAACGACACCAAGTGGACTCGCGTTCATGTTTGAAAGCAGCGCTGATTCCAGAAACCTCAGCACAAAGTGCGTTCGTTGCTCTGAGCCAGCATGACGAACAAGGGAACGGCGCCGCTAACTGTTCGGGTGTTGCTTTCTATCCTAAGGGTCTACGTAGGGGGCGGGCGTATTACGTGAACGGACCCATCTGATTGGCCGCATATCAGAAGGGCTACATTTGATTGGTCAAATAATACTTTCGCGTAAATAACAGAGCTGGTTTACAAAAAGGTGATGTATGACACGGATGGAAATGTTTGAACCAAACATTTATCGCCATTTTTGATGTGCTTTGCGATGGGCCTATCGCACGTCCTGTTATCGCGATGACGATAATTTTTCGATATATTGTGCAGCCCTACTAAGAGCATATAAAAGCCTGGAGGGATACAAATGGACTCAATCGGGGTTTGTTGTCGGTATCCAGATCTGGATTTTTCCTGCAAAGGACAGTGCTGTTGTCACCGGGATGGTAAGTGGGGATTTTTGTTACCATTTGCAACAGCCCGTTGCAACGTTATGTCTGTGTGAAACGTTGTGTGTGTTCATAAACCTCAGAAAAATAACTTCAGTATTTTCTTAAAACATAGTTGTGAAACACAACCGTCAACTTGCATCACTTAACTCTTTAGATACCAAAGGTGCAAAATTACGACAAGCCACTTTTCTGACTGTAACGGGCTACAGTTGCAGATTTGATTACTCATTCTGCCAGGAGATGGCAGACATCAGTAACTTCAATCTAAGGCACCTTTTATGTGTGTTATCATGTAAAATGTTGGAGTAAATACAGTTTGAAATAATTAATTAAAAAAGTGTCCTTACAAATGAAATAAACAGATATTACTACCAGCTTCTAAAAGGTATTTTAAAAGACATGAGTTAAATCAATTAAATACACACACACACACACACACACACACACACACACACACACACACACACACACACGCACACACACACACACACACACACACACATATATCTATATATATCTATATATATATATATATATATATATATATATATATATATATATATATATATATATATAACCTGGTGCCTAAAGAGTTAATGAAACAAGAGCAGTTATGATAGTGATGGTATTAAATCTGTGTTACAGGTGAATCACTCCCAAAGATTAAATGACCCTCAGTTGAAGCCATGGGTGGTCATCAGGAATGATGGAGTGGTGCTAGGACCCACTGCAACTGTACAGCAGGGTTGGGAGAATGTTGCTCCCATGTGTTAGCAGTGTTGTTCAAATTATGGCAGCGTAACCATGCCAGAGATGAGGACATAGCAGTCCCATCCAAAAAGTGCAAGTGGATCAAGCCAAGTGAGGAGTCTCTGACAAAAGTAGAGTATCAGCAAGGCAAGGACATAATATTTAACAACTCACAACAAACCAAAAAAGTGAAGTCTTCCAAAGGCCATGCCACTTCACCAGCCTTCCCTGATTACGTGAATGATTACGTGACCTTTGTGGCAGCACTGCGCAAGACTTTTGTTCCCCCCAGCAGCGACGTGGGCGGAGAGGCCCGTCTCCTCATGCTCCACCAACGTGACCAACCCATATGCAGCTACTTCTCTGAGTTCTGGACGGTGGCAGCCAACCTCTCCTGGGGGAACTCCGCCTTGAAGGCTGTCTTAACTGAGGGACTTGCTGGCTACATCCGGGACGAGACCAGGCCAGGTGAACGTGGCCCATCCGACCCCGTCTCCTTTGCCCACAAGTTCCTGTTACCTGTTACCCTCCAGCTCACCCAAGGGCTGACAGATCTCAGGGCTCTGCTGGACTCAGGCGTGGCGGACCACTTCATGGATGCAGGACTAGCCACTCGCCTCCACATCCCTTCGATCAGACTGGAGAGGCCCATCACCATCACTTCAGTGGATGGAAGGCCCCTTAGGCCATTCCCCATTGGTCACTGCACACCTCCTCTCCGCATGCAGGTGGAGGACCATCAGGAAACCATCCGCTTCTTCCTTGTCTCCGCCCCTAGCGCACCACTCATCCTGGGCTTTCCCTAGCTCGCCCTCCATGACCCCAGCATTTCGTGGTCCACAGGCCGGCTGCTAGGCTGGGGACCCACCTGTGCTCACCACCAGCCGGTTATCCAGCTGTCTCCTGATGCTCCCGCAGGTTCCAACCCCGCAGCCAATCGGGACGCCCTTCCTGCACCCTACTGGGACCTGGCAGAAGTTTTTGACAAGGGGCAAGCACTGGCACTCCCTCCCCGGCAGCCTTACGACATGGAGATAAAGCTCCAGCCGGGAACAATGCCACCCAGGGGCCGCCTGTTCTCCCTCTCTCCAGCGGAGGACCGGGCCATGCAGGAGTACATCACGGAGGCTCTCAGACAGGGGATCATCCACCCTTCCACCTCTCCCGAGCGCTTCTTCTTCGTTAAGAAGGATGGGAGCCTGCGCCCGTGCATCAACTATCGGGGGCTTAACCAGATCACCATGGATCACCATCAAGGACCGGCACCCGCTCCCGCTGATGAACACCGCACTGGACTCTCTCAACTGGGCCACCATTTTTACCAAATTAGACCTTTGGAATGCCTACCACCTGGTCCGTATGAAGGAGGGGGAGGAGTGGAAGTCTGCTTTCATAACCCCTACAGGCCATTGGGAGTATCGGGTCATCCCCTTTGGTCTCTGCAACAGCCCAGCACTCTTCCAGTGCCGTATCAATGACACCCTGCGGGACATGCTGGGTCATTGGGTCTTCGCATATCTAGATGGTATCCTCATCTACTCCTCCACCATGGAAGACCACGTCTTTCACGTTCGAGCTGTTCTCACTCGTCTCCTGGAGAACCATTTGTTCTGTAAACTGGAGAAGTGCGAGTTCCATCAGTCCACCATCTCCTTTCTGGGGTTTGTCATCTCCTCCAAGGGACTGTTGATGGACCCTCTAAAGGTTTGCGTGGTCTCCAACTGAACTCCATCCACCAGCCTCAGGCAATTGCAGAGCTTCCTGGGGTTTGCCAATTTCTACCGGCGCTTTATCCGGAATTACAGTGTCATTGCAGCGCCTCTCACCTCTCTCACCAAAACTGGAAATATATCCCGACCGTTTCAACTGACCCTGGAGGGGGAGAAGGCTTTTCGTTGCCTGGTTCACCTCTTCAATTCAGCCCCCATCCTACTCTGGCCAGATCCCAGCAGGCCCTTCATCGTCGAAGTGGATGCTTCGAATGTGGGAGCCGGGGCCATCCTCTCCCAACGCGGCCCATACAGTAAGCTCCTTCCATGCTGTTTCTTCTCCCGGAAGTTCACCCCCATGGAGCAGAGATACGGGGTTGAGGATAGGGAGCTGCTGGCCATGAAATGGGCCCTCGAGGAGTGGAGGCACTGGCTCCTTGGCACGGCTGTCCCGTTTACCGTCTGGACCGACCACCAGAACCTAGTCCACGTCAGGACAGCTAAGTAACTCAACCCTTGCCAGGCCTGCTGGGCTCTCTTCTTTGAGCCATTCCAATTCCAACTGGCCTATCGCCCCGGCTCCAAGAATGCCAAAGCGGACTCACACTCCCGACAGTTCTCCCACTCTCCCCACACTTCCACTCCCGAACCCATCGTCCCGGTGGGACGCTTTCTAGCCACACTTCACTGGCCCCTGGAGGAGGCTATTCACCAGACCCTCGTCAATGAACCAGCACCTCCCGAGACCCCGCCTCGTTGCCTCTATGTTCTCTCTCAGTGGCGAAAGGAAGCCCTTGCCTGGGGTCACTCCTCCAAACTCTCCGGGCTACCCGTACTCTGCAGTTTCTCTGACAAGCCCTCTGGTTGCCACCCATAGCTAAGGACGTCAGGGAGTATACGGCAGCCTGTGACACCTGCGCCCACAGCAAGACCGCTAGTCAGCCCCCCTCGGGCCTCCTATGGTCCCTTCCGGTACACCGACGCCCTTGGTCCCACTTGGGGGTGGATTTTGTTACGGGGCTCCCCGCTGTGGATGAACTGGACACCATCCTGACTATCTCCGACTGGTTTTCCAAGGCCATCCACCTGGTGGTGGTGCAGAGCCTTCCCACCGCAAAGAGGACTGCCGAGCTCCTCCTCGACCACGTCGTTCGCATTCATGGCTTTCCCCTGGACATAGTTTCCGACCAGGGCCCTCAGTTCACGGCTCATTTCTGGAAGGCTTTCTGTCGCCTGGTGGGCGCCTCCGCGAGCCTCTCCTTTGGCTACCATCCCCAGACTAATAGCCAGACCGAGCGAGCCAACCAGCAGCTGGGTCGGTTCCTCCGTTGCTATATGTCCAGTCAGCCATCCCAGTGGCCCCGCTATCTCCTCTGGGCTGAACTGTCCCATAACCTCCACGTCTCCTCCTCCACTGGGCTGTCCCCCTTTGAGGTGTGCTATGGTTACCAGCCTCCGGTTTTCGCCCACCTAGAGGCCGAGGTGGGGTTACCAGCCACCCAGACACTGGTTCGCCGCTGCCAGAATGCTTGGATCAAGGCGAGGGCGGCCATCCTGCGTGCCAACACCAGGTACTCTAAACACCATAACCGCCACCGTCACCCAGGCCGCACCTACGTCCCCGGAGACCATGTATGGCTTTCTACCGCCCACCTTCGGATGCAAGGCGAGTCCAGGAAACTTGCTCCCAATTTCCTGGGTCCCTACGTGGTCTCCCACCGCATCATCCCGGTGACCTATAGACTCCGTCTGCCTGCCTCTCTTCGAATCCATCCAGTCTTCCATACCTCCCAGCTCAAACCTTGGGTCACGTCTTCCCTTGCCCCCTCGCCGCCTCCCCCTCCCCGCTTTGTTGACGGTGATCTGGTTTATACAGTCCAGCGCATCCTGGACGCTCATTGTCGGGGTCGTGCCTGGCAGTATCTTATTGATTGGGAGGGCTATGTGCCGGAGGACCGCTCCTGGGAGCCAGCCAGTGCTGTTTTGGACCCGCCGTTCGTCGAGGACTTCCACGCCCACCACCCTGGTCCTTCTGGTGCCGTCCCTGGATGGGGGGATCCTGTCACATCCACTCCCTCCAGCCGCCTCACTTCTCGCAAATCCTCAGCCTAGAACTCCATCTCCCATCAACCCTCATTACCGGGAATCCCCACCACGTCATCACCGTCATCTTCAAAAGCCGGAAGAGGACAACACACCACACTCAGTCATCGATTCTTCATCCCTGTCCGAGTTCCGAGCATTTATGCTCCACCATCAAGCCAACCAGCTCACCCAACTCAAAGTAAGCCTTTTCTCTTACTTTCTGGAACACCTCCGCAGTCCCACTCTCACTCTGGCCTAGCGTCAGTGTTCCTATATTAGCTGCGTGACAACAGCTCCCAATGCTTGCTCTTCCGCTTTTGAGTTCTCCCTTCACGCTACATTCCTACTAAACACTCAAGTTGTCTGTGTAGCTCACGTCACTTATCACACGGCTACTCTGACCCAACCATCCTTGTCTGCATGGGTCTTTATGGGTCAAATAGAAGACTAATAGTGTCTGAATCATGTACAATGCCTGAGATTCTTCACTATTAGGTGCATGATAATTAGCAAAATGTTCTAATATTCAGTTTTCAATATCAAATAGTTAGCCCGAACTAGTTGTTTTTGAACATTTTAGTTTCTGACACAAATACATCATAGAGAAAACATAATTTCTAATCAAATTGTACTACTTGCATCAATTTATGGCTTTCATTTTATTTCTGAGATAATTTATAGAAAAAGTATCATGTTAAGAATTATACCCAACCTTCAACATTCTGTTCAGTTTATTTATTTATAAAGCACTTTCCACACCTTATCAGCAGACCAATGTGCTGAATATAACCATAAAACACACAAGAACAAACAGTGTTGCAGAACATTAAAAGAAAGATAAAAAATAAAAACAATAAACTTTAAGAGAAAGTGAAATAAAAATCCTAAGATTCTGAACTTAGTATGACCCTGAGTGGGGCCCTGACCCCAACTTCAGGAAAAACTACTTTAAACATGTACTGAAAAATTATTGTTTCATCCAATATGTGTAGAAATTTGAATTTATTGTATTTTTTTCAACACTATTTCTATCTTTCCTCATTTTTTTATTACATGCATTCAAATAGATTCCCCCTTACTCACAGACCACTCAATGTTTTATTGTGTTTCTTTGCATCAAACCCCATATGGCCCCACATATAATTAATGAGCCTGCACAAATCCTGTTGAGACAGCATGTACTGGAGGAGGATATGCAGGTGCCATCATCATCATTGGAGCAGGCTGCATGACAACAGTTTGGGATTGCATGTTGATGACGACTGGAGCTTCTTTGCGATGTTTTAGCTCACGGTGCATCTGACACCAGGAGCAAACCGCACAGCAACAGGAAGTCATCAGGTCTTTACCAATAGAGCCCTGTTAAAGAACACATTGAACATGTTTGCTGTTTGTTTAGACTGCTTGTTTTGGTTTAAACCGGAGGGGATGAGTGTTCCATATTATCATACCTTGATGCCATATTTGTTTCGCATTGCAACCCTCATAGCAAGAGCAACAGGAGGAACAGGACCACCACAAAAGATATCACATGCAGGAAGACAGCTGAACTCTCCAAATCGTCCCGTAACAGTGCAGGCGAGGCAAGGAAAGCACCAAAAACCATAGCAACCTGTAAAACAAGGAAGGGTTAGTGAAAATGACTTTAACAGAATTTAACTAAATGAAATAAACAAAACATTTGAGTTTTACAAGTGCTTGCATCCTCAAAGCAGTCAAATAGACCACTGTCCCAGCCAGTCAAAGGTTGCTCTGCCATCATTCGTCAAAATTCAGCCACAGAGAAATGTTCTCCTGTTAAATCTGAGTGGAGTAGAAACAAGCAGTTAGCAAAGTTATAGTTAAAAGAGACCTATTATGACCTTTTTAACCCCACATACAAACCATATTTAAGAAGTTCTGAAAGAAGTTCGCAGAAAGCGATGTCAGCAGTTTTGTTCTTGACAGTGTCAGTACATTCCAGAATGAGCCGTTTCACTGTAAGGAAACATGCCATTTAGGCGACTGCCCCCTTCGCCATGATGGATGGCAGAGAATCTGTTTGCACACATTAAAACTCCTTTGAAGCTAGTCAAAACAAGCTAGTTTGTAGCCTTTTATCACTTTTGTTGTGTTGATTTCTAAGTAAAATGGTAATAGTTTGCTGTGCTGTTGGCTCAACTAACAGACAAGGATATAAACTCAACTTGTCTTTATATCAATGACCTTTGATGGAGTCTAAAGACGGGGATGGATGACAGCTGTTAATCAAATGGACCAGTAGCCCTCAAAGTAT
This sequence comes from Nothobranchius furzeri, assembly GCF_043380555.1. Lineage (NCBI taxonomy): Eukaryota > Metazoa > Chordata > Actinopteri > Cyprinodontiformes > Nothobranchiidae > Nothobranchius > Nothobranchius furzeri. The sequence goes on from NC_091748.1 coordinate 68,267,168, forward strand.
TTTTGGATTAGCAGCAAACACTTTTTATCGGGAAGAGTGATGCTCATGTGCTATATTGCTATATATATAAAAAAAATTAGATTCCCATCTCACTGTCCACAGGTGTCCTCCAAGCTCAGGTCCTCTACCAGAGGCCTGGGAGCTTCAGGCTTCTGCAGTATCTTAGCTGTTCCTAGAACTGCACTTTTCTGGACTGCGATATCTGATGTTTTTCCTGGGATCTGCTTTAGCTACTCCTCCAGTTTGGGGGGTTACTGTCCTGAATGCCCCGATGACCACGAGCACCACTGATGTCTTCACTCTCCAGGCTTTCTCAAGTTCTTCTTTGAGGCCCTGGTACCTCTCAAGTTTCTCATGTTCCTTTTTCCTGATGTTTCCATCACTTGGTTTTTGCCACTTCAACCACAACAACTGTCCTCTGTTGTTTGTCTGCCAACACAATGTCTGGTTGGTTCACCATTCCCTTTTTTCTGTCTGGATTTGGAAGTCCCACAGGAAGTTAGCTCTCTCGTTCTCTACCACCTTAGGGGTGTCTCCCACCGTGACCTTGTTGCTTTCCCTGCCAGCATCTTACACCCTGCAGCTATGTGGTGGATTGCCTCAGGTGCCTCTATGCATAGCCACCTTGGGTCTTGTCTGGTGTGGTAGATCGTGGCCTCTGTTGCTCTGGTGTTCAGGGCCTATTCCTGTGCAGCCATGATGAGTGCCTCTGTGCTGTGCTTCAGACCAGCTCTTTCTAGCCATTGCTAGGCATTCTTGATATCAGCCACTTCAGTTATCTGTCGGTGATACATCCCGGTTTGTCTTCCCACTATAGTATTTTCATTGCCTCCTACACTGTTCGCCATTGTCTGAGACATTCATTGAGCACGTCATCTTTTGGGGCCTTGTCCTTGATGTACTTATGGATCTTGGATGTTTCATCCTGGTCAGTGGCTCTCCAGTACATTCCGGTACAATATAATCATTATAAACAGTAATTGGAGAATGTTTAAGCTTAGATCTATCACAAAATCTGATTTTGCACTTGATTTGAACCAGTAGGCAATAAGAGTAATGCATTGAATGTCTCTAAAAACTAATGGCAGCTCCCATGGTTAGTGAACACAACACACTAGGAGAGGAGAGGACCTGCTGCACGGCTGTCAATCAAAGTGAAATCTGATCAAAAGTAACTTGAAAGTAAGAAAAAGATCTGAAGGTGAAAAATAAATTTCAAACGGAAATAAAAATTAACTAGTAAATTTTTTTTGTCTGATAACATAAAATCTGATACTGAAACCAATAAAAAAATCCAAATTAACAAAAAATGTAATCAATAACTGAATTGAATTCAAACGTATTTTCAAGTTGAAAGAAAAATTAAGTTTAACTTCATTTTATTTTAAATACATTTTTGTTTTCAAATTGTAAGTTCGAAATTTGACATTCAGATTCAAGCTTTTCGTTTCAGCTTCAAACCTTTTCTTGAATTATCCAAGCATTCTGGCTCCTTCTTAGCTCCTAATAGGATGTAATTTTACAACTGCACCCATAAAAAATATGTTTGCCTTTGTATAAAAATTATCTACATAACCGTTAAAGGGGTGCAAAGCAAGAATAAATAATTTGTTTTTTAATAAAGAACAAAACCATTTTTTTTCTTGTGACAGGTTATTGTGGTCTAACACTAGGTGGCAGCAGAGCTCTGCTTGTTTATATAGAGGTGTAGAAGTTTCCAGAGTGAGCTCATGCAACTGAGATGAGCAAGGTGGATGCTGGGTGTACATTAGGTCCATTGGATAAAGGTAGTGCTGTCTGTTTTTTACCCATTTCAAAACTTAAATTTATTTATTTGTATTTATTTAACCATTATTTACCCAGATGAGTCGATTGAGAACTCATTCTCATTTACAACGGCGATCTGACCAAGAGGCAGCAGCAACTGACATATTTAGCTTTACACCAAAGAAAAACAAGATAAACAAGATCTGGAATGAGCTGCCATGGATCTCAGGACCGCAGAGAACGTTCATGTTTTTAAGTCCAGGCTGAAGACCCACTTATTTCGGTTAGCTTTTATCTAATTATTCACTATAGTTTTATTTCTCGTTTTACATGATTATATGTTATTACTGACTTTGCATGCTTTTTATGATTATATTTTAGCACAGTTTCATTATTTAATAATATCATTATTTTACTGCCCATATGATTGTATTTATTATTTTCTAACTATTGTCATTTATATTAGCTCTTTTAGTTTAATATTTTTACTCATTTTAATCCAGTGTTTTCTCTGTATAGGGCCCTCTTCCCCAGGGGCGGTGGTTGCTGTTGCTTCCTGGGCGCTCTACAGTAGTGTTTAAGTGGAGGTGGGGGTCTATGCCCCCCACCCCCCACCCCCCCTCTGAGCGCCCTGACTTGGTGTGGAAGACCTGATGCTGCCAGGGCAGACGGCTCCTCTGATGGTGTTTCCTTGCCTTACCTTACTTGGCTCATCTGGACTCAGCCGAATATAAATTTTTTACTGATGTGTGTGTGTGTGTGTGTGTGTGTGTGTGTGTGTGTGTGTGTGTGTGTGTGTACGCGCGCGCGTGCGTGTGTCAATGTTTTCAAACTGTTATGGGAATTTGGGGTCATTTTAATTCTGTAAAGCACTTTGAGTCGCACTTTGCTTGAAAAGCGCTTTATAAATAAAATCTGATTGATTTATTGATAAAACAGTTACACATAAAGACAAAGGACTGTTCTCATTTACAATATGTACAAGCAATCTTTAAGAACTCAGAAGCAGACACATTGATCAGAAACTATTGATTGCAATGAATTATTGAAGGTAGATAACGGAACATAGCTTCAGTGATTTTTGCAGCTCATTTCAGTCATTTGAAGCAGCAAACTCGAATGAGGAGCAGCCAGAGGAGGTGCGAGCTTTGGGAGTAACCGTAGAGACGTATGAATTGGACCGTAAAATAATCACAAAACAGTCCAATGTAGAATGTTACTATGACAAAAATCTCCTTTCCAGCTGGATGGGGATTGGCAGGTTTTCTGTTTTCAAAAATGGCCGACCGTGACTGCTTTTCTGTTAACAAACAGCGCCACCCTCAGTCTTCCTGGTTCCAGAGCCAATCATATTTGAGCCTGGCGTGTTGCCTAGTCTGAAATCCAGGTCACGCTGTGTGGCCGTCTTAGCCAAATTCCTTGTTGGGAGCATAATCGTGTGAAAAAACAGTGAACGTGAGGATGATTTGCATATCTGTGGATGTCAAGTCTTACCGGCTTTGCGACAGCTTTTTGAGCCATCTCACAACCCAAATCAGGCTCTGACAGTCTACTAGGATACTTGAAAAGCTACAAATCCTGTCTGCAACCGGCCAATGAAAACACACCTTTGGGATGCCGCAGCATCAAGAATCTGCCTCTCTGACCTTCGGTTTCGATTTACGTTTAAGAACTGTATTCTAAACTACACACCAATTTTTATTTTTGTTAATAGCCCAAATTAAACCAGACTTATACTAAAAATAATTATGTTACGGCTACCAGCCTGGCCATTGAGATTCAGGAGCCAGGATCACCCAACCCCGGTGATCAGCCTGACACCGCCCCTCCTCCTCCTCCTCCTCTCTTCCAGGCTGCTGAGGAGCACAGCTGATCTGAATCCTTCTGATGACCAAACACCTGGGATAAAAAAACTGTGCCTTCAGTCGGTCTGCCTGTATCTGTTTTGTCTACGTGTGTGTGTGTGTGTGTGTGTGTGTGTGTGTGTGTGTGTGTGTGTGTGTGTGTAACCTTGGTCAGGCTGTGCTGTGGAGTCAAATTCCTATGCTTCGGGACGCTGGAGCACTGGCAATAAAGCTATTCTGATTCTAACGTTGCCCTATTTTTTAAGTCCACTATATCATATATTACTATATTATATTATCTTGTTTTTGAACACTGATTTTATAATTGTATCTCACAGTTTGGATTTTTTATGCAGTTTTTTTTTTTGTATCTTTGTTGCATCTTTTCAATTTGTTCATCACTTTGGTCAGCTGTCATGCTGTTTTAAAATGTGCTATAGAAATAAACTTGATATGGTATAGCATATTGCTTTTTAAGTAGTTCATAATTGTGAAAACACAGTCAGTATTTCATGATTGTTAAAACAAAAAACCTTTAGTGTCATATCCCTAACTGGCAACCCGAGAAACTGAAATTGCAGTAACCAAATCTGACCACAGGAGGTCACTATTTCTCGATTCTTACATAGTTCAGCTTTAACAGATCCGCTTTTGCCTAAAATTCCCAAACATAAATAAAGGTTTTCTTTTAGGTAAAATAGTTCTATGAACATTGATTTTGTCTTTTATTGTGTTGCAAATATATGTGCAGCTGTGCAGTTTCTAAACAACATTTTTAAAGACCTTTTTGTCTCATATATTTTTTAGACTTTAAATGCAACAAATATAAAAACAGTTTGTTCATTTAACCACAAATATTAAAATAAACAAACAAATTCCTTCCTGATAATATTTTCTGGTTACTGTTCCAATCACATTTTTATTTGCAAAGTGGCTTGATGTGAGATTACATGTGAGCGACATTGAAACATTTGCATGTTTTTCTTGTAAATTACATTAACTTTGAAATCTACAGGAAACTATTTTGGTTTTGGCAGCTCTTTAACGATGTGGTTGATAATAATGCAGGCTGAACATGAAAATAGTCTCCTACACCTATATCCTGCTCTAGCATCTGATAGAAAATAGATGATGAAACGCTAGGATTCGAAAATCCTCGAACCTTTTATTTTAGAACCTTTACAGCTTTTGGAACAGCACTGACAGAAAATGTTAAAAACTGTAAGGCGTGGCTTGTGGGAAAAAAACTTTTCAAAACGAAACATTATTGGCTTAAAGACCGGCGTTATATCAAACATGCAGCTGCAAGAAATAAAATGTTGACAGTGACAGATGAACACTGGAAGCGGCCTCAGATAAAAGTGAACTATTGAGGAACGTTGTTTTTAGGGTCAGTTGAACCCAAAGTTTCAGGCATAAGAATTCTGCGTTCCCCAGAAACAAAACCCACTTAGGATCTTTCATTCTAAATATCCCATGAATTAATATTTTATGAACTGCAACGCTTAACATTTTAATCAGAACTTCATTGTATTCATACATATATATTTTTAATCATTTAGAATATTTTCTGCTTTTTCCACAAGTGTCATCTTAGTTATCCACCACCAACTTGGCGTGAAAGGGACTTTACAAATAAAGTGAAATGAAATCTTCGCTTTTACCTCTGGGTTGACATAGTTATTTTTCTCTGTCAGATATCCTGGCTGATTACCTGTCACTAAGCGTTTTTGTCTCTAGATCCTATTTTAACATTATGTTAATTAGATTCAACATATTTAACAATGCTTGTTGTAAAGATGAACAAATAAATCCTACCTGACGTATTTTTCCAGCTGCATTCGAATCGGAAGAGCTTGGAAAACATCACTTCTTGTGTGAGGTGTGGTGCAATACGAGAAAACTATCTGTGACGTTGAATCATTTGCATGTTTCTTTTCATTTACATCCTATTTACCTGGCTAGAGAATTGTTTGGTTCCTGTGGTTCTTTAAAATCCTGCCTTTGAGGCTCCTTTTTATTTACTTTAAAGGCCTTGCGAAGATTATAGCTGATAATATAAGAAAATAGATAAATTGCATTTCTTGCAGAAATGCTGTTTGAATGCTGGATAGCTTAAACTGTTAGCTGAATCAGCTTAATAGCTGAACTGAAGCTGAAGCAAAACTGTCAAAATGAGCAAAACTCACTAACAAGCAAATAAAGCACAAAAAGTAAGTGAAGAATGGAGAAAAATAATCCTAAATAGCAAATAACTGAAATCTGTGGACATTGTATAAAAATCTGGATAGCTAAAATTAGGGATGCTCCGATCAGGTTTTAATCTGCCGATCACAGATACCGATCAGCCAAGAGGCCGATCATGGCCGATCAGCCGATTACCGATACCAATTACATAGATTGGCTGTAAATTGTTCATTTAGCTATGGTGAGTTCTAATGCATGTGTTACATATTAATTCAGAAAAAACATGGTTTTACTTCACTTCAAATTATGTAATATCAGTAACAATTTATAAGAAATTGAAAACATTAAGGCTCTCTTTGGGCTACAAATAGTGCAAAAAAAGTCAATATCTCACATCACCGCCTAAATCAAATTAAGTAACCAAGGATACATTCAGATACATCCAGTGAGCTGTTAAGCTCAGCATTGACACAGGACTGACATCTGAGCTACAAATGTCACTCGTGAAACTCACAAAGGATGAGACGCTTTCTTTAAGGAGTCCCTGGATGAAAGAATACACTGTCTGGTGGAGCTCTGGAAGGGCTACGTCGGCGAAATATTTACGTCCCGGTGGCATGAAGCGAGGTTCCAAGTGGGTTAGTCGTCGGCGGAATCCGGCGTCTTCCACAACTGAAAAAGGCTGGTCGTCTAGTCCAATAAACTCAATGATTTTACGGGTAATTTGCTTAGCCTTTTGACTGTCACGCTCATATGGGCAAGTGTTTCCAAGTGTCGGCTGCGTTAGCTGCCGTCTGACTGTGGCTGCATAGCCGGCTTCTTTTCATTGTCTGCGGTGAGCCTCAAAAACTCACCATGCTCCGCCAAGTGTTTGGTCTTTAAATGTCGGATCAAATTCGTTGTGTTGAATTTTTTTGAAGTGCTTCCTCCGCGGGGTATGTTTTCGTTGCAAGTGTTGCAAGACGCAAACTTAATATCACTCTCGCACACCGTTAAGAAGTTCCACACGGCAGACATGTTTGTCTTTGCGGGTCTGCCGCCACGCGCATGCGCACTAAGCGGGGACAAGCGGAAGGGTGAACTACCGGCCGGGAAGAGTAAGCGCCAGTGCCAGATCGGAAATGAAAGGCAGTGATCGGCGATCACAGATCACACACTTTTGCAGGAAAATCGGCCGATAATTATCTGTGGCCGATCAATCGGAGCACCCCTAGCTAAAATGTCTAAACACCTGTTATTTCAGTTGGACAAGTTTAACAGTTCAATCTTTACATTTAGCTGAACTGTGAAATTAGCAGCTTATGCTAAATTTGGTAACTGATTGCTGAAGTTGTTGAATAGTTGAAGTGAAGCTGAAACTAAGCTAAACTGGCAAATGAGCTGAATGTATTGAATGATGTGAAAGCAAAAAGCACCAACAAGCAAATAAAGCACAACACGTAAGTCAAGAAAACTAATCCTAAACAGCAGAAAACAGAAATCTGTGAACATTGTTTAAAAAACTGGACAGCTAAAATGTCTTAACACCTGTTATTTCAGTAGGACTAGTTTAACAGTTTAATTTTTACATTTAGCTGAACTGTGAAATTAGCATCATATGCTGAATTCAGAAACTGATTGCTGAAGCTGCTGAATAGCTGAAGTGAAACTGTAAACTAAGCTAAACTGTCAAAATGATCTCTCTTTTTAATTCTCATCAGAACTCTAGCTGCAGCATTTTGGACAAGCTGAAGACTTTTGACTACATTCTGTGGACTTCCTGAGAGTAATGAATTACAGTAATCCAGTCTTGGTGTAATAAATGCATGAACTAGTTTTTCAGCATCACTCCTAGAAAGGATTCTTCTAATCTTAGCAATATTCCGAAGGTGGAAAAAGGAAATCCTACAAACCTGTTTAACTTGGGATTTGAATGACATGTCCTGGTCAAAGATAACACCAAGATTCTTTACTTTGTACTCGGAGATTAATGTAATTCCATTCAGGTCAGGTGATTGACTAAGCAATTTCCTTTTCTGGATTTCAGGTCCAAAGACGAGAACTTCCGTCTTGTCTTGATTTAAAAGCAAAAAGTTTAGAGTCATCCAATTTTTTATGTCCTCAAGACAAGCCTGTAATCTACCTAACCGATTAGGTTCATCAGGGTTAATGGATAAATATAACTGAGTATCATCAGCATAACAGTGAAAGTTTATCCCATGCTGTCTAATGATTTCACCATTTGGGAGCATATATATAGGAAAAAGAATTGGTCCAAGCACTGAACCCTGTAAGGATGTAGTTTATAATTTGAGAGCCTCTGTTCTCTGCCTGCTAGCATAGATGCTATACTTTTTGTCCTAATATAGACTTAGAGATATTAGTGGTTCAGAGCTCTGCTCCTGCACCTTCAGACCTACAAAGCAGGAGATATTACCGTTTCCAGGATTTAATCTTCAGACTGTCTGTTCTGTCTGCCTGCTGTCAGATGGAACATGAGCTGATATAAATTCATTTAAAACACGTTTTTAATGACATGAGGCTGTAGATGTATCTCTAACCCTGCTGATTGTGCTTCCAGCCTAACAACTAGTGGAAAATAGTAACTAATTTATTAGATTGATAATTTAAATAAAACTTTTTCTAGTAAAAATGTATTCGATGACTATTTAAGTGTGAGTGAGTTGTGCAAAACCAACCCACTGTGCAAAGACCTAGTGTGGATGTCCTACAGATGTGGTCTGGACTGACAGACTCAATAAAGACATGGTCTGCGTGTCCATGCGACATTGACTGTTTGCAGGGAAATAAATATTTTTCTTATATTTATTTATTAAAAGCCAGAGATCATAATTACTTGAGAAGTTTAACCAACACAAACATTTTCAGTCAGGCATTGTTTTAGTCTCACGAGACTCCACAAAACAAACGTATGCTTCAGTGAGCTCAACAACTTCCAGACTTCTTGGAGGAACCAAGTGTCTGCTGCTTGTTTCATGGAGCTCCCAGATGTGGTGGATATTCCGGAGAGAGAAGCAAGCCCTTTGGAAAGCTGCAGTCTTCATCTCATGATGTGTAAAATAAAATAAGCAACAGATCCAGGCTGAGATTTTGAATTACAGCTAAACAGATCTATATGCTGTCTAATGATGGGCATTTTGGAAATAAAACCAGACAAGAACAAAGAAAAATGTTATCTTGCACCACAACAAGTACACCCTAACCAACACTCCAGCACCAGCAGAGATAAGTGGTGTGTTTGGTGGGTTTTTAGGTCCTTTACCTTTAATTTTAATACCAGTGATCCTATAAAAGCGATTACGGTCATACAGATTCTTGACATCTGCAGGAAACCTCAGATAATGTTGTTACAGTGCTAGCATTCACGTTGGTACGTGATAAATTCCTGATCACTTTAATAGGAATTTTATTTTGATAACCTTCCCATCACCTCACTTACCAGCTTTTACTCCATTGCTGACCTCACCTGCAGCTTCCACCAACCTGGTTGTTGCTCCTCACCACTCATGATCAGTCCCTCTGAAAACATGAAGATGGACATGAATGCAAAGGCTGCAGTGTGACCTGTAACTTTTTAGTTACTGTTATCCATCCATCCATCCATCCATCCATTTTCTTCCGCTTATCCGGAGTCGGGTTGTGGAGACAACAGCCTAAGTCAAGATGCTCACACTTCCCTCTCCCCAGTCAACTGGGCCAGCTCTTCCGGGGATACTCCCGAGGTGTTCCCTGACCAGGTGAGAGACATAGTCCCTCCAACGTGTCCTGGGTCTTCCCTCTAGGTCTCCTCCCAGTTGGACATGCCCAGAAAACCTCACCAGCGAGGTGTCAAGGAGGTATCCTAATCAGATGTCCGAGTCACCTCAACTGGCTCTTCTCGATGTGGAGGAGCAGCGGATCTACTCGGAGCCCTTCCCTGATGACCGAGCATCTCACCCCATCTCTAAGGGAGAGATTAATGATGACTGGAGTCTTCTTGCGATGTTTTAACTCACTGTGCATCTGACACCAGGAGCACCACACACAGAAACAGGAAACGGCGATGTCTTTACAGAGGGAGCCCTGCAGAAAAATAAACCATAACGCTGTTCTTCCACGTAATCACTTCTAATTAAAGTGGGTTAAAGTCTCATGCTGCCATACTTTAATGCCATATTTGTTTCTCATGGCAGATCTCATGGACAAGGCTGTAGGAGGAGCAAACAGAGGGACGTCACAAATTACTGCCACTGCAGGACTGAAGATGTCTCAAAAGGGGAGACAAAAGTTCTCTCCAAATTGTCCTGAAACAGAGCATGCAAGACAAGGGCTGCACCAAAATCCATAGCAGCCTGAAAACACATCAAATATATGGATAATGAGTCATGGGAAAGGCTTTTATTATGAAAAGTGTTTGTTTAAATGCATCTTACATGCACTGATGTCCTCAAAGCAGTCACAGAGACCACTGCTCCAGTCTGTCGGGGCTTTTTCTGCCATCAGACACCAAACTGTTACCCTGTAAGCACAAATGTCAGGAAAACCTTTAAAAACACCACTTGTTTCTATGTTTAAGCAAGTTTAAACTACTGAAAAGATAAGAACATTTCAGCAATTAAAGCTGACATCTCCAAGTGTAAGCAAACAGCTTTAAACTATCAGGGATAGAAAATGATAAAGAAGCATATTTAGATGTTTCCTAGAAGACATTTCTAATGAGAGCTGGAAAGTTCAGTTGAAACTAAAGTATATTTAACTGTTGCGTAGATTCGAGAAAAGATCACCTGTGTCTGGATTAACAGCTTTTTCCTTCACATATTTGTAACATAATTCTAGTTATAATGTCAGATTAAGATGTAAAGTTCTTATTGTTACTCGCCGTGCTGAACGCCGTCTCTGAGCTTCTGCAGCTGTGACTGAATGAGAAGCAGCATCTTGGAGTAGAGGAGGAATCCCGTCATTCTCCGCTCCGTAAAGCTTTAAACCCAGAAAATGTCAGAACAGAAAGAGCAATAATAACACTGAGAATGATCTCACATGATCATTAGTGCTAATAATTAAATAAACTGGGACATAATTTATCTATTGAAGAAAGTTATTGAAACATTTAAAGAACAACAAGGACTTTTTTTAAATTATATGTTACTAAAAGAAGGGACTCTAAATGTTCACCTTTGACCTGTGTAACAGCACCCTCTACTGGGGCTAATTTTAATTTCACCTAAAATGTCAGATTTCTCATAAATTATGAGACAGAGGACAAAATACACAAATGACTATTTATTTACTAAGATTTTTTATTTATTTATTTATTTATTTTTTAGAAGTTCAACTGAAGATTCAATCTGTGATGACAACAGATTATTATACTTTGATGACAGTTACATCCCAATATCTTTTGCCTTGCAGAAAATAAACACGGTGTCTTTAAATATATCTGATCACTGAAAGAAGGTGACAATATTTTGTAAATGGTTCTCTAATGTCTAAGGAAGGTTACACTGAAACTGATTTCCTAGCTGGGTGGGAGGTTTTTCTCCTTTCCAAAAGGCTGAAGAAGGACTTTGTTTAAAATCTACGAGCCCACGGGGTTGCCATGTCTGCACGGGTCTGCACCATAGACTGTACATACATCAAATCTAAAAACAATTATTCATTTTAATAACAAGAAATTTTACCTTTTTATTTTTGTTGTTTTTTACTCGTGCCTTAGTACGGAAATGAAGTCCAAGATGCCAATTTGATTTTTATGAATTCCTTGGATTTTTAAAAACAAATATTCAGCAAACATTTTTGCTCCACTGTGTGACTTCATCAGTTATAAATGTTTACAGATGTGTTACTGAAGCTTGGTTTGACAAACAGAAGAAGCAGTTATTTCTGAGAAACTCCCTTATCTTTCATCTCTCCACTCCCCATTCTTTGTTTTTCAAAGAAAATAAGAGAAGTTAGATGAAATGTTTCCTTTGTTACTCATGCTACCTTTCTGACCAGCAGGTATGACTAAAGATGACCACGAGAAAGTTCACAGATGAAGAAGAACTTGATCCTGCGGTTGAGGAGGGAGTTTCAGAAGAGGCAGAGTCTCTCAGCAGGTCTCATCATTCTGAGATGAGTGTAAGCTCCTACTTTTCACACTGGCTTTTTGTGATTAGACATTACATATATAAATATTTCAAAAGCTAATATTTCCTGTTGAAAGAGTTGAAGTTCTAATGTAAATAAAATATTGGAAACAACTTTTCTTTATTATTTCCCAGGCATCCAAAGCAGGTAAATTACCTCCTGGTAATTTAACCAACAACCAATTTGTAATTCTAACTTTTGATCTAAAATACACTCAACAAAAATATAAATGCAACACCTTCGTTTCTGCTCCGATTTTTCATGAGATCTAAAATTCATTCCAGATATACAACATTACCATTTCTCTCAAACATTGTTCACAAATCAGTCTAATGGGCCATTCCCATCTGTACCGGGTCGGCCCGGGCCGGGTAGCGTAGGTTGTTTACATATCTGGGTGGCCTGGTATTTTTCCGGGCCAACCAAGGCTCATTCTCAGCCCTCTTCTCGAGGGGGTCTGCTTCAGGCCGACCAGGGCCAACACACCCACTGCCGACAGCAAATTCACACCTTCCATTAGAGCAAGCCTCTGATTGGTGGGTAGAATCAGCCCACATGGGCTTAAGGCAAGGATGTGTGGAATCAACCGGGCCAGGCTGGGTCCGACTGGGGCTACCCGGCCCGGGCCGACCCGGTACAGATGGGAATGGCCCATAAATGTGTGATAGTGACTACCTGTGCTTTGATGAGATAATCCATCCCACCTCACAGGTGTGCCACATAAAGATGCTGATCTGACATCATGAGTACTGCACAGGTGTACCTTATACTGCCCACAATAAAAGGCCACCCTGGAATGTGCAGTTTTTTGCTTTATTGGGGGTCTGGGGACTCATAACTGGTCAGTATCTGGTGTGACCACCATTTGCCTCATGCAGTGCAACACATCTTCTTTGCATTGTGTTTATCAGATTGTCAATTGTGGCCTGTGGAATGTTGGTCCACTCCTCTTCAACGGCTGTACTAAGTTGTTGGATATTAGTGGGAACTGTTACACGCTGTCATATACGCCGGTCAAGCACATCCCAAACATGCTCAACGGGTGACATGTCCGGTGAATATGCTGGCCATGCAAGAACTGGGACATTTTCAGCTTCCAAGAGTTGTGTACGGATCCTTGCAACATGGGGCAGTGCATTATCTTGCTGAAGCATGAGGTGATGTTCTTGGATGTACGGCACAACAATGGGCCTCAGGATCTCATCACGGTATCTCTGTGCATTCAAAATGCCATCAATAAAATGCACCTGTGCTCTTCGTCCATAACAGATGCCTGCCCATACCATAACCCCACCACCATCATGGGCCACTCGATCCACAACACTGACATCAGCAAAGCGCTCACCCACACGATGCCACACACACTGTCTGCCATCTGCCCTGAACAATGTAAACCGAGATTCATCCGTGAAGAGAACATCTCTCCAACGTGCCAGACGCCATCAAATGTGAGAATTTGCCCACTCAAGTCTGTTACGGCGACGAGCTGGAGTCAGGTCAAGACCCCGATGAGGACGACGAGCATGCAGTTGAGCTTCCCTGAGACGGTTTCTGACAGTTTGTGCAGAAATTGTTTGGCTATGCAAACCAATTGTTTCAGCAGCTGTCTGAGTCGCTGGTCTCAGACGATCTTGGAGGTGAACGTGCTGGATGTGGAGGTGCTGGGCTGATGTGGTTACACATCGTCTGCGGTTGTGAGGCCGGTTGGATGTACTGCCATATACTCTGAAACACCTTTGGAGACGGCTTATGGTGGAGAAGTGAACATTCAATGCACAAGCAACAGATCTGGTTGACATTCCTGCTGTCAGCATGCCAATTGCACGCTCCCTCAATGCTTGTGGCATTTTGCTGTTAGACAAAACTGCGCATTCCAGGGTGGCCTTTTATTGTCGGCAGTATAAGGTACACGTGATGTCAGATCAGCATCTCGATGTGGCACACCTGTGAGGTGGGATGGATTATCTCAGCAAAGCAGATTTAGACTGATTTGTGAACAATGTTTGAGAGAAATGGTAATATTGTGTATCTGGAATGAATTTTAGACCTTTAAGTCCATCTCATGAAAAATCGGAGCAGAAACAAAGGTGTTGCGTTTATATTTTTGTTGAGTGTATTAGACATCAAGCAAGAAAGGGTTTTATTTGAAACACTGAACAGGACTCCATATAAACTAATGAATAAACTAAAATAACAGGATCTCACTTCTAGGCTTTTAAATCAAGGTTTAATGTGCTAATAAGGAAAACCTAAGTGATATTACATCTATCAAACTGCTGGAATATTTCACATTTTTATAAGGGTATGTGTGTCACGATGGGGAGCCAAGAGGAGGTTAGGACCCAAAGATGCAGAGAACCAGACGGCACTGAGTGGAGCAATAACGTAAAATCCTTTATTAAAAATAAATCCAAAAAGGCAGGGAGCCAAAAACAAAAGTCCCAAATAACAAAACCTAGAATATCCAAAAACGAAGATCAAAATCTTGAGAGCAGACCGAGACAAGGGTGACACAAACAATGACCCAACAACAAACAGAGACGCAGACAGGGTTATATACACTGGGGCATGATGAGAGGCAGGTAGGCTGCAGGTGTGTGGGGAGAGAAACCAAGTGAAAGTAATTAACTAATCAGGGAGGAAACTAACATGAGCTAAGAGTAAAAACCTAAAGACAAGAAGAGCAAGCAAAAATAACTAATATTCTAAGGGGGAAGGAAAACAAAAGCCGGTGGGAAACACATTAAAGAGACTAATAAAAATGAAAAGCTGAACCTATATAAAAACTGTAGAGGGGTGACTGGGGGAGACCAAAGGAACACAGGACCTGGGAGGGATAATCTGGAGGGCTGCAGACCAGGGGACACATGAGGAACACAAAGAGGGGGATGGAGCACACAAGGAGACACATGAGGGAGACGCAGACGCAGACCATGACAATGTGATAACTAAACCCTTCTCATTCCTGACTTTTTACACGCACACACAAAACAAACTTAAGTTCAAACAAACAAAAATCATCCATTTGTTTTTGTAAAAACATCTTTGATAGATGGGGTAGGAAACCGTTAAAAAGCTAAATTTTCTCCAGATTCCTGTGATCTGTTTGATGAGACAAAATTAACAATTTATTCATAAACTCAGAAAAAAACTACTGTTTCATAAAATATATTTCATTTAGCCCTCCCACTGTCTTCATGGGTGACCCCTCAAAGAAAGTTGACCATTGAGCAGGATTGATGGTTTATCCATTGAGGTCCACGTGGCAGGGGTGAGGTGGTGCTCACTCCTCACCCCTGCCACATGGACACAAGGGATAAAACATCAATCCTGCTCAATGGTCAACTTTCTTTGTTGGGTCACCCATGAAGACAGTGGGAGGGATAAAAAAAATCTGTTTTGGATGAATGCATTAAATGCTCAATTATTCAAATGCCTTTATTTTGTGGATTAACTTGAAAAGTCTTCATTTCAGACAATAAGCCTGAAATGTAATGCAAAAATTGAACAAAAGTTCAAGAAATTTACAGAAAACACTTAAATTGATCCAGAATCATATTTTATTCCATTTTTGACTAAATGTTAAAAATCACCGAATGTTCACCAGTTTCTAAATATTCACAAAATCACATAATAAAGTCACGATTATGATGATTAGAGCTTTTAAACGCAAAAACAAAATGCCTTCTAGTTTTTATGTCATAGAGCTTTCACAGTTCAGATTTTAAAACACATCCTTCGTTATATTGCACTTAATGCTGACAGGAAGGAAACCTCGTGATTCGGTTTGAAGGACTTTACAGATGAAATGTGAACCAGACATGTTCTGATGCTGACAGTCCAGAAGAATAAATAAAATATTCACTGCATTGATCATGATAAACAAATCATTAACACTTGTCTTGTTGAAAATAATAATAAAATCAAACCCAACGTGTAATTTTTTACTAAAAGTTATTAATCTGACTTGAATTAATTCATTTTAAGAGATGGAACAGAGCAGAAGGATGAAGTTGGGTGTAAAACCACAGCTTTTATCTAGGCTGCATGGTGACCACACCTGGGTGTTTCTGATACTTCAATTCTCGATGCAACTGGCACCAGGAGCACCACACGCAGAAGCAGGAGGTGCAGATATCCTTACAGAGACTTCCCTGTGGAGCAAAGATGAAGAAATATATCATTTTTATAAATTTGCTTCTAGTAAATATTTGACTTCTTGAAAAACTTTCTGACCTAATGTGCACGTGCTTTACCTTGATGCCGTATCTTTGTCGAATGGCAACTCTTAGCGATAAACCTGCAGGGGGAACACAGAAAGGCAACCCGAAAGCTGACACTGCTGCAGGGGTTAATATGTCACACAGAGGAAGACAGGGGTTTTCGCCAAACATCTCTGAGACGGTGCAGGCCAGGCAAGGGCAACACCAGAATCCATAGCAACCTTGGAAAAATAAGAGTAATTAAACATTTATTTGGGTAAATTGAAACGCAAACAAGATTACTGTTGTTTCTTACAAGATTTGCAGTCGTCACAACAGCTTAGGAGTCCTGAGCTCCAGTCTGTGGCCATTTTCCTCTAAAAGTTGGTGAAAACAAAGAGAAAAGTAGAAAAACAACCTCAGAAAAGTCCTCACACTTTCAATAAAATGTAATTACCAGTGTTTAAACAAGTCTGTAAATGATGAAAGCAATGCTCAGTTTACTTTAAGTATGATCAATTATTCTTAAAAATGAAATATACCTGCAATGCTTAATATAATTCTATTGTTTTCTAAGTGAAATAAGAAGAAATGTACTCATATTATCAAACAGCTGCACTTTACCCTGTAGATTCAGGTCAACGTTGTGAAGCTGCTGTCGACGCCGTTTATGCAAAAGTTCTGTGTTTCTAAGTCGCAGGAGCTATTTGTAGTTTATATAAAAAAGAAAAAGGAGCAAACTGAATCATACCTGATGCCTTTTCTCCTGAGCGTGGAAGCCTCTGTCTCAGCTGAGAGCGTGGTGGGGTATTTTTGGAGATGTGAGGCGAGTCGATGCGCTGGTTTTACTTCAGACCCTTCAAAAGAAAATAAAGAGCAATGCAGCTGAACCAGAACTCTTGCGTAAAGAGGTTAAAGCGGCATTCAGCAACACAACATTTTTCTTTAGTTTTCATGCTGGTGTGGTCAGTGGACCGGTCGGACACTTGAAGGAATGCTGACCTTACGAAACACGACGACCCCCCACCCCCTTCCCCCTTCACATTTAATGACTCTGTAATTTACATGTTAATTAGCTTTTGGCTCAGCAGTTTCTCTGCAGATTCTTGTTTCCTGTAGTTCTTTTATAATCAAAGATAACATATTAACATGATTTAAAGTTTAAAATGTTATCAATATTCAAAGCTGCGATAGCAGATCTACAAAACTAGCTTTTAAACACAAACATGGTCACAGAACTCTCACCCCTCCTGTCGGTTGTCATCCCTAGGCCACGTCCGCCGATGTGGTAAATGGTAAACGATATAGCACTTTCTAGAGTCCTGGAACCCCCAAAGGTGCTTTACAAAACAACGGTATTTCACCCACTCACACACACATTCACATTCTGAGCTACATTGTAGCCACAGCTGCCCTGGGGTGCACTCACAGAAGCAAGGCTGCCAAACACTGGTGCCGTCGGTCCTTCCGGTCACCGCCAGCAGGCAAGATGGGTAAAGTGTCTTGCTCAAGGACACAACGACTGTGATAGATGGGGCTCGAGCCAGGAAACACGTTACAGAGCGGGGCAAAAAACTCCTCTGCCACCATCACCCAATTTGGTAACACACATTGTCAGAGTAAACACCAGGCGCCGTTTTTTAGGTCTCCTCCGGGTTCTCCGGTTTCCCCCACAGATCACAGCATGCATAGGTTAACGATTGAATGTTGCTTTGGATAAAAGCGTCTGCCAAATAAATAAACATAAATAAACAAATAAATAAATCAGTCTCTAGCATAAGGTTTTCGTCCCAACCTAGAGTTGTCTGCTGTATTTAGCACAGCCACGTTGTCCTAGCTTTCCAAGACATTTTCAATAAAGAATCAACTTTAAACTTCTTGCTACTTGTTTTTAAAAGCCCATTTCACACACACCTGTGGCTGCTTGACTGGGAACTGTCACCGCGGTGATGGCAGCGGCTCGACTTCCGGTTATTTCACCGAATCGGTCTATACTATGTTAGAATATGTTTAAGAGGCCAAGAAATAGCTTGATTAGCATATTTGTAATTGTAGCTTTAATTTTAAAAATCCCATCTTGTCTGCCCTTTTTTTTTGCCAGAATCTCAAAGTAATTTAATCTTAAAT
Source organism: Nothobranchius furzeri (assembly GCF_043380555.1). Lineage (NCBI taxonomy): Eukaryota > Metazoa > Chordata > Actinopteri > Cyprinodontiformes > Nothobranchiidae > Nothobranchius > Nothobranchius furzeri. The sequence continues at coordinate 68,285,400 of NC_091748.1, forward strand.
TAAAAGGACACTAGGCAACTTTTTCATATTTTTCAATCATTTTCTTGAGCCAGTATGTGCTAAAGTTGGGCAACAGTAGCTCAGGTGGTAGTACGAGTTGTCCAGCTCCAACTTAGACACTAATGAAGACTGGGGAGACATTTCAGCTTTCAGATTTAAGTGGTAAAAACGACAAACGTACAGTGAGGAGATAAGTTTTGCTTTTGGTTCTAGTGAACCAGGCATGTCCAAAGTGCGGCCCAGGGGCCATTTCCATCCCTCTGAGTGATTTTGTACAGCCCCCACTTGAATTTTTAGAATGATGAATTTTGTCTCTCCACATAGAATGTTGATATAAATCGATACTTTCTAACATGTTTATATTCAGATTTTTATTTATTAGCCAATTTTGGATTTATTTTGAAGAGTGCCAATAAAAAAATACCATAAAATAATGTTTGCATTTTTTATGAAGAAAATTTTGACCCTCGCCTTGAAAAGTTTGGACATCCCTGTACTAAACGTCAATTCAAGTTTATTTATATAGCGCAAAATCGTGACAAGCGTCGTCTCAAGGCACTTCAACAAAACGTACACTAGAGGGTGCTAAAAGAAAGCCAAAACTGCCTAGCCTCCCTTTAAAACACAGTGGCAGAGGTATAACTAAACATGCGTAATTGTTTGGGCGTGTGATGATTTCATGATCTCGTGTGCAGTGTTCTAACCTATAAAAACAATGTGGTCTACAGAACAGGAATATTGTTCATCCATGCTTCTCCATTTTACTGACAGGATTTCTATACTTGCTTCTCTCCACATGACACTCATGATGCACAAGAATCACATGTTCACTTTAACACAGACTTGCCTCGAAAGCTCAAGTGCTCTCTTGGAGGTTCAGCTTTAGCTGGAGCTACACTGTTTTTCTGTTGCCAAATATTACAAAATTACATCATTTTTGAAAAGATGTGTATCTTCATAACATATGATCAGCCAAAAATAACACAATGAGTCAGACGTTTGTAATCGGATTCATCATACAGCAAAATAAGCATCCAGCTGAGCAAGAAAAGCTTACAGATCAGGATGATCGTTTAATTTTGATGTTGTATATCATATAAATTTGCATCATTTTCTACTTTAAAAAAGTTTTACTTGTTCCCATCTCTGACTTTGTAATTGAGAAATGTTTTGCATTTGTACTTTATTTGTGTAATTTTCAATAAATACATTGTTAAGCACATAATTTATTCAATTCAATTCAAGTTTATTTATATAGCGCCAAATCACGACAAGAGCCATCTCAAGGCACTTCACACAGTAAACATTCCAGTACAGGTCAGTTCATTAAGCCAATCAGAAAAAAAGTTTCCTATATAAGGAACCCAGAAAATTGCATCAAGTCAGTGACTTTACAGCAATCCTCATACTAAGCAAGCATTTAGTGACAGTGGAGAGGAAAACTCCCTTTTAACAGGAAGAAACCTCCAGAGGATCCTAGCTCAGTATAAGCAGCCATCCACCACGACTCACTGGGGATCGAGAAGATAGAGCACACACACACACACACACACACACACACACACACACACACACACACACACACACACACACACACACACACACACACACACACACACACACACACACACACACACACACACACACACACACACACACACACACACACACACACACACACACACACACACACACAACATATACACCAAGTAGTGTTTCTATGGTTACATTGTGATTTCTTAGTAAATATTCTATTTGGTGAAAGATAAACTTTATTGTATTTATCCTAGTGAATCTATAATTAAATGGGTAAACTAGTAGTAGCACATTCAAGGTCAAAGAAAGTAAAATGTTATGTCAGGAGAGGGAGAATGTTTAAGTGGTTAGCAACAGTGTTCAAGTCGATGGCTCTATAACTTCTTCATTATGCAATTTAACACTCATTAAATGTTTTTGAGTTTTTCAGAAATACACTATGTTGTAAAAATACCATGAAAGCATGTTATGACAGGTAATTATTGTGTTCGAAAAAGCAATGGTCCAAACATAGGGCGGGAAGGGAGAGTGTTAACCTAAAAGATCTCATTAACAAAATAAAAGCTTTTAAAGCAAAGCAAGACAAAAGGGACAAGAAAGAAAACAAGGATGTGGCAAGATACGTCAGAAACCTGAAACTTTCCATGCGTGTGGAGGGATTAGCCAATACAGGACAGGTGGGGTGACAAGGACTCATATGTGCAGCATGTTTAGCTTCTGTTACCCTGTTAAAAATATCTGGGAATGACAGAAAGAACTGTAAAATGTATCTATGGGCCAAGTGATCGATTAAACCCCATCACAGATGAAGAGGGGGAAAGCACATGGTAGTAGATGTTTGAAGCTTTTATGAAGTTCACTTATGAGAAGTGATCTCAGCTGTGCATCAGGGTGTGGCAGCAAACACACAGTGATCTGACATTTAACATTTCATATTAGCAGCAGCTCAGGAGGTAGAGCGGGTTATCTAGTAATCAGGAAGGCTGCAGGTTTGATCTCAGCTCCCAGCCGACACTCAACCCACACTGCCTGCTGGTGGTGGTCGAGACCTGTGGTGCCTGTGCTCAGAAGCCTCACCTTCGTCAGTGCGGCTGCAGCTCATCATCACCAGTGTGCGAATGTGTGTGTGAATGGATGAATGATACACTGTAGTGTAAAGTGCTTTGGAGACCTCTGGGCAATAACAGCTTTTGTTTGTGAATTTCCACATAAACAAGAAAGTAACATCAATAGTAAGTCACCCACAACCAGAGGCTTACTCCACCCAAACTTCCTGTTAGAAGAAAAGTGCACCTGACGGACCGAGAGAGCAGCACCATGGGAGTGACTGACAGTACCCCATCCCCAGAGTCCCTCTGTTGGAGAAACTAGCTGTAAACACACACACACACACACACACACACACACACACACACACACACACACACACACACACACACACACACACACACACACACACACACACACACACACACACACACACACACACACACACACACACACACACACACACAGAGTCATTTCATACCATTTCCATAATACTGCACATACTATGGCCAGAACTTTGCTTCATGGTGTTGATCCAGAATATTTACCTCATTATTTGTTTCTGGTGTTATAATAATAACATAATAGTCAACAATAAAAAAACATAATAAAGTAATAAAACATGAAGTTATGCTCACGTTCACTTGTACCATCTCTTCGTGGGCAGCAGAACATTTATCACATGTTTAACCATATGACCATAAATAGAACTTTGTTTTTTTTTTCTGGCTGTGAAATAGTACCAAAAAGTGCAAAATGTTTGTAACTCTGCTGCTTTTTTCAGAACAACCTCAGCTTTCAGTGTCTGGTTTGTATTTAGTATTTATGTTTATCAAAGTCTGTAAAATGCAGCTTAATAGGAACTTCAAAAGGACTTGGTCAAACTATTTCAACATATTTCAACAGTTTAAACTCTGAACTTTAACACAGGTAGGTCTATGCTCTGGCTCAGAGAACGGCAAGAATCAAAATAAATATTAGGTAACATAAAATAACACTCACACATCACAACTGTATGGAAATTTCTACCAGCATTATAATAAATGATAAACCAGATAAAAAGTAATAATAAAAGGTGAAATCTAAACATTTCTTGACAAAAAGTAAACTAATAAAATCCTGCACAGATATAAAATTATATTTTCAGCTAAATAAATATATATTGTACGTATAAATAATGCCGGAATGAAGCAGAATCTTACATTTAGTAAATAGTTGAGTGTTAAAACAAAAAAAAGTTTGACAGTAATCAGTCCCTCATGTCACCATCTGCAGGAACTTCTGGGACACCTGATTAAGGTGGATTTTCTGTGTGATGTTTCCATAACTTTATAAAAGCTGCTGATGCAGATGATCAGTTATCTCCTCCGTGTCCTTTTCCGCTCTCCCGTCGCGCTTCGCTCCGTTTCCTGTGATGCTGAAAATCTGGTTTCCCTCTAATAGCGATTTTCAGAGTAACATAAATTACATCATGTAATACCCCGTTGGAAAGCTCGTTTTATGCGCTTTTAGAAACCGTTGGAATTATTCTAATTCGATCACCCATTCAGAAGTTATCACGCAGAGAAACTGCCATGTCCTTATTCAGACATGCTGACTCTGCTCGACACAAAATAGGGCTGGGCAAAGTGATTATTTTTGTAATTGATTAATCTAGCAATGATTTTTTTCGATGCATCAATTAATCTAGTGATTAATTTGTCAATTTGATTAGATTTTTATTAGATTCAATTATTGATGATTTCCCCATTGTTTGACTTGTATAGCAGTTTGATTATTACTAATTTATGTATCTCATTGAAATAAATGCAAATTTCTTCATTTGAACCATTTTAATAAAAAAATTTCAAAAATAAAATTGTTGTAATGGTAGTACAATCTTGTGTTAGAGATAACTTTTAACAAAAAATTAAATGTTGTGCAACCTATTCATAGATTCATAGACAGAATCAAAGATAGGACCCTCTCAGTAAGTACAGCCACCTCCTGGGGGGTTTGGGGTGTAATTTTCTGACAGTGGTCCTCCAGACTTTTCTGTTTGTTCCTGAAAACATAAATCACACAGACAACACACAGATTAATTAAAATAATTACAAAAATATTCATGTAGAAAGCATAATATCTAAATAATAATTTGAGGATCTGTATTTCAGTGTTTTCTCAAAACATTAAATCTATAAGATTTGTTAAAAAAAGAGGTTGTTGACACAAAATGCTGCACATTTTTCTAATCATTAGATGGTGCAACTTAGATCTAAGATCAGCAAGCTGGAGGAGCATGAAGTATAAAAAATAGCATTCAAACAGGATGAGGCATTAAACTTGGCAATCAAGAGTCCGTTGTCATTTTGCTTTTGCAAGCACTTCAACAATATTGAAATAATGTCTACGACGGCTACATTTAGCAGGTGGTACATTGTCTTTAACATTTTTACTGCAGCCAATTGGCACTCTCTCACATTTTCAGCTCTCCTCGATTCTCATAATAAGCATGTGCGCATTCCGACTCATTTTGCCATCATGAGCCACATATTAAAACCAACAAACCCGATAAGCTGCTGCTATATGTTACTGCTAAGCATCTTAAATGAGGGTTAGGGTTAGTGAGTTCCAGAGGTTGAGTGTTTATCTTTGTGTGTGAGTGGGTCTGCTTGTGTGTGTGAGTGAGTGCATGGCTACGTGGGGGTGTTTGGATGTTATAAAACAGCATTAGTAAAAAAAAGTAGAAAACTTGCAGTATTTTTTCGTTTGCAGAAGCTGCTCCTGGATGCCGTCGTTTGAGGTGCTGGTGCATAGCCGTCGTACTTTATGATAAGCCATTTCCATTTTACAAAGCCGTCAAACTACTGAATCGCTTCATTTTCTGTTAGAATAATCCCATACTTTTGAACTGCGAGTTCGGGTTGAGTGATTTAAGTCGACTGTCCCACTCATGTTGCCACTACTCGCTGCCACCATGTTTGTTTTGGACGTGATGATGCATCAACGTATTTTATGTGCCAATGTAATCAATTACGTTGACGCATCGTCCCAGCCCTACCTGGGGTCCCTGTGCTCTGGGGCAGCTCCTGGATCTCTGGGACTTGGAGCTCCCTCCATCTCCTACACAGCTTTGGGGGGCAGATATGTGGCCCCTCACACTCTATTGGACGCTCCTATAGAGAAACCTTACATATACAAGCGTGTGAACGCACACAGGTGCTCACATGGTGCTTTCATAAGTATAGACTTGGGCAGTTTCAACACATGTCTTAAGGCTGTGGTTGGCACTAAATGCACTGTGAGTTATTATTGTGTGATTGATGTTGATTTTATATTTCCTCATCAGGTTGACGCAGTGATAGCTTGCTCTAGTTGTATTGTTGTGTGTCCCCTTTTATTTTTTTTATTTGTTTTTCTCTTTCTGCAGGTCTAGAAGCAGACTCTTGTTCGTCATTGATTGTTTTTTTTTGTGGGACCCCCATTTGCTGAGTAATGACTCTGCTTTTGTGGAGTCACATACCCTTCTTCCCAATGCTGTGGTGATTGTAGGCTGAGAACCACTCGCTGTTTGTAGCACGGCTGAATGTGATGTATTTAGGTTGTAATTCAACGAAGTTGTGGAATTGTTGTACTTCAAAATACTTCTGTATATTGTGATTTTGGCGGCGGCGGCGTCATCAAAGTAGCTCCATACTGCACTCCGTTTTGGCCTCTTAGTCCTCAGCATACCAACAGTTTCTCCTTTGTCTGTTGTTGTCATCAGAGTCCAGCTTCGCTTGTGGTCGCATGTGTGCACCAACTACGTCTGGCGTCAAGCACACCCCATGAGGACTGGCAGGGAATTACGGGTTCAAAACGCAATTAATTGCTATTAAATAATTTTACTTGAGTCATTTCTTATCCACAATTGATAATCGATTTATTGCTTGCATCCCTAGTCCCAGGCCTATGTGTGGCTAACTTCATCTCCTCGTGTCCATGGTGTCTCTGGAGGAGCAGACGGTAATCGAGATCCCCTGTAACTTAAAATGAACCAAAGCTGACTTCCGGTAAGCAGATGGAGTAGACAGAGGTGTGTGAGAAGCGCTCCACCAAAACTCGACTATTTGTTTATCTAGAACCAGATACCCTGGCAGAAGAGGGTCCAAGTCTTCAGAAGAAGTGAAAATATAATTGCAAGAGACCAGTTAAAAGCTAAAAATGCCAACGCCTCAAGAAAAGAACTTCAAAAGCTAGCGAAGCATCGCCGCGAGCTAACGCTAATGCTAACACGTCTGATGTGCGGGGGCTACCAGGCTCCAACGTAAGAATGAGTGACCTTCTGGAGGCCCTAAAACAGCATAAATCCGACCTCAAAAGCGATAACGACCAACTCAGGAGAGCCATTGATTCTTCTCGTCAAGAAATGAGTGGTAAGCTAGACATCCTTACCGAAGAAATACAGGGGCTAAAGGAACGCTCGGAGGAGATGGAGACCCGGTTAGCTCGGGTGGAGGAATGGGCAACGGAGGCATCCGAAACCCCTGATAAAACCCATGCAACAGGAGGATAGAATGCGACAGAAACTCACTGACTTGGAGTCAAGGTCCTGAAGGAATAATATTCGCATCTTCGGAGTGACCGAAGGCCAGGAAGGAAGCTCTGTGATGAACTTCGTGTTGGTGATGTTAAAGAGTGAGCTGCTGGCTGTTGCTGATCTCAACTTGAAGATCCAGCGAGCCCACCGCTCCCTCGCCCCAAAACCAACAGCTGAAGCCCCTCCACATCCCATTATTATCCATTTCCAGGAGTTTATAACTAAAGAAATGGTGTTGAGAGGCTTGGAAGAAGGGAAAAACACAGCTTGGAAACCGAACGCTGTTCTTCGACCATGACTACGCAACTGAGGTAATTCAAAGTCAAAGAGAAAACATCGCGATAACAAAAGCTCTAAAAGAGAGAGGCATCCACTTCCAGACTCCCTACACCAGCATGAGAATTCACTGGAGAGCAGTGTCCGAACCTACAGCAGCGCACAGAAAGCAGGGCTGGATCTGGAGAAAACACGCTTCAATGTGGAGGTACCCGCTCCGAGGGAGGAGGACAATGCAGCAGCGACCCGACTGAGAGAGCTACTGCGCTGGCAGTTGCAGGAAGAAAAACAGCGGGAGGGCCGATCAACACCAGCACGGAGAGCTAAAGAAAAACTCTAAGGATTTCAGAGGAGCCACCCTTGTTGGGTAATTTTATTTTCAATCCAGGATTACCTTAGGGAAGTTCAAAGCACAGGGGGTCAAAGTAATCAGTTTGTCAAACCAATACCAATAATCAAACAGTCAATCAATTTAGACTTTGCAAAGTGGAGAGGAAAAGTACACACCAGTCGGTAGTCAGGTTCGCTCTCATCGGGCAGATGCCTTCCGAAAGGTTTTATTAAGCACACACTGTCACGCGAGGGTACACAGGAATGAACCCAAATGCAGGAGACAGGATGACCAGATCCGATACTGATTACTTTTAATAACAAAAAGTCACCACATAAGTGGGAAAAGGACTTCACGGGTAATACAAAACAAAACTACCACAGACTCGAAACAAAGCTATGCTCTAAACACCAGAAACTCTTCACAACAACGCCACACCATGCACAGGAAGCAGCTGCTTAAATACATGGTGTGGCAATCAGGAAATTGCAGTCAGCTGCGGCATTCCCCGATGCTCCAAAGAGGGGCAGGAACAGCAGGAAGAGCCACAGCCAACCTACACAGAGAAAGAAAAACACGCATTACAACAATCAGGAGGAGTAACCCATAACATAACCCCCCTCACAAGGTCCGGCTTCCAGACGGACGACGAGGCTGATCAGGGTTGTCCCGGTGAAAACGGGTGATCAGGTCACGGCACAGGACGTGGCGTTCGGGGACCCACTGGCGGTCCGCCGGGCCATAACCCTCCCAATCCACCAGGTACTGGATGCCCCGACCCACCCTCCGAGAGGCCAGGAGCTTGTTCACCTTGAAGACCGGGCCACCTTCCACAAGGCGAGGAGCAGGTGGAGCCGCAGGGGGCGGATGCAAGGGGCTAGTCACAAAGGGCTTAAGCTTGCTCACGTGGAAAACAGGGTGGATCCGCAGGGAGCGAGGAAGGTCCAACCTGACCGCCACCGGGTTGATGACCCTGGACACTGAATAGGGGCCGATGTACCGAGGAAGGAGCTTTCTCAAACCCCCTTTCAATGGCACATCTGTCGAGGCAAGCCAAACCTTGTCTCCCACCTTGTAGTCGGGTGCGGCTGATCTCCGACGGTTCGCCACTGCGGTGAACCGTTCCTGATTCTGGACCAGACGAGAGCGGTAATCCATCCAAGTGCGCCGACAGCGTCGTACAAACGCGGCGGGGCCGGAGGCCGATGCAGACCTCTCCTGATGGGGGAAAAGTGGGGGCTGATAACCATAGGCAGCCTGAAAAGGGGAGAAACCGGTAGAGTTCACAAGAGAATTATGGGAATATTCTGCCCAAGGGAGCTGTGAGGACCAGGTCGGGGGGTTCTTAGAGCACATAGCTCGTAGGGTGGTCTCCAAGTCCTGATTAAACCGCTCCACTTGCCCGTTGGTCTGAGGATGGAAACCAGAACTTAAACTGACCGTTATCCCGAGGAGCTTGCAGAATTCCCTCCAGAATGCTGCCACGAACTGTGGACCCCGATCAGAGGTAATGTTCTCAGGAAGCCCATGCAGTCGAAACACATGTCGTGCCACTACCTCGGCCAGTTGTTTTGCCGAAGGCAGTTTCTGTAGGGGCACAGCATGAACCAACTTCGAAAACCTGTCCACGATAGTCAGAATGACAGTGTTACCTCTTGAACGGGGCAGACCCGTGATGAAGTCCATGGCTATGTGGGACCATGGTCTTGAGGGGATAGGTAAAGGCTGTAGGAGACCTGCAGCAGGGGTTCTGGGCACTTTAGCACTGGCACACACAGGGCACGAGGAGACGAAAGCTCGTATGTCAGAGGACATGGTGGGCCACCAGAAACGCTGAGCCACCAGGAAGGCAGTCCTTGTCATCCCGGGATGGCAAGCCAGGCGTGACGAGTGCCCCCACTTCAGCACCGCGGGGCGTAGACTCGAAGGTACAAACAAGCAGTTAGGGGGGCATCCATCAGGGATTGGGACCGTGCCTGACACTGCAGACTTGACCCTATGTTCCAAGGCCCAGCGGTTAGCCCCAAGTACCAGGACAGGAGGAACGATGGTGGTGGTACCCGGGACCTCTGTCGACCTGCAGTCCTGCTGATATTGTCGGGACAAGGCGTCAGGTTTGATGTTTTTGCTGCCAGGGCGATAAGAGAGGGTGAAGTTGAAACGGTCAAAAAACAGAGCCCACCGGGCTTGGCGTGGATTAATTCGCTTAGCCGTGCGAATGTACTCTAGGTTCTTGTGGTCTGTCCACACCAGAAAAGGCTGTCTTGCACCCTCCAGCCAGTGGCGCCATTCATCAAGGGCTAGCTTAACAGCTAGCAATTCTCTGTTCCCTATGTCGTAGTTTCTCTCTGCAGGATTGAGCTTGCAGGAGAAATACGCGCAGGGATGAACTTTGTTATCAGACGCTCTCTGTGACAACACGGCCCCCACCCCAGACTCAGACGCATCGACCTCCACAATAAACTGTTTGGAGGGGTCAGGCTGTGTCAGGATAGGAGCCGTAGAGAAACGTCTTTTAAGCTCAGTAAAAGCCCTATTGGCTCCAACGTCCCAGACAAAACGTACCTGAGCTGAGGTAAGTTTATGGAGAGGTGCAGCCACGCCACTGAACCTTTTGATGAAACGTCTGTAGAAGTTAGCAAACCCCAAGAAGCGCTGGAGTTGCTCATGATCCGCGGGGACAGGCCAATCGAGAACAGCTTGTACCTTAGCCTCGTCCATCTGCACTGAACCAGGAGAAACCACATGCCCAAGGAACTTGGTTTGTGTTGTGTGGAACTCACATTTCTCCGCCTTGCAGAACAGCTGGTTCTCGAGAAGACGCTGCAATACGGCTCTGACGTGCTGCACATGAGTGTCTCGGTCTGGGGAAAATATCAAGATATCATCCAAATAAACAAACACAAATTTGTTGATCATGTCCTTGAGAACGTCATTTATGAGGCATTGGAAAACTGCGGGCGCATTGGTGAGACCAAACGGCATGACCAAATACTCAAAATGGCCATTGGGAGTATTGAAAGCAGTCTTCCACTCATCTCCCTCACGGATACGAACCAAATGGTAAGCGCTCCGCAGGTCCAGCTTTGTGAAGATCTGAGCCCCCCTGAGAAGATCAAAAGCAGACTGTAACAGAGGCAAAGGGTAAGTGTTCCGGACTGTAATACCATTCAGCCCTCTGTAGTCAATGCAGGGCCGTAAGCCCCCATCCCGCTTGCCCACAAAGAAGAATCCCGCCCCAGCTGGCGATGAGGAAGGGCGAATGATCCCAGCCTGCAGGCTCTCCTGTAGGTACTCCTCCATGGCTGCACGCTCAGGGATGGCGAGGGGGTAGATGTGGCCCTTAGGAGGCTGCGTTCCAGGCAGGAGGTCAATGGCGCAGTCATAAGGATGATGAGGGGGCAGGACCTTGGCTCGCACCTTGCAAAACACAGCGGCCAAGTCTGCATACTCGGGGGGCACCGAACTTAAGTCTGGAGGTTCAACAGGAGGGTTAGAGACAGAGGAGCGTGTAGCAGCAGCCGTTAAACAGTTCAGCAAACAGAAAGAGCTCCAGGAGAGCACACGGCCTGAACACCAGTCAATGTGAGGAGAATGTTTACACAACCAAGGAAAACCTAAAATAACCGGAGGCCTCAGGGAGTCCACTACATAAAAATCCATAAGTTCAGAATGGTTTCCAGAAACAGTTACCTTAATAGGAACCGTGCGTGCTGTTACTCTGTGGATGATGGAACCGTTTATGGCACGGATGAGCAAGGCAGGGGATAAGGGTATTACTGGAATAAAAAGTGCGCTTACCACTTCCTGGGATATCAGATCACCATCTGAACCAGAGTCAATCAAAGTCTCATAAGCATTCTGCATCTGGCCATAGGTCACCAGCACATTGACAGGGGGTCGAGAGGGTGGGGAGGAAGATGAAAACCGACTCACTAGGTGCCCCCCCGCTAGTGAGCCCCCCCGTTTCCCGGACAGTGACGCACCTGGTGACCGGGACGAGCACAGTACAGACACAGCCCCTCCCTCATCCGTCTCCGTCGTTCAGATGCAGGGAGCCGTCCCACTCCCAGCTGCATGGGTTCCACAGGAGACGGAGCCTCACGAGCGACTGGAGGCTGTGACAAGGCCCTGAGGGGTGCGTGGTTAAAATCCGGTAGACGGCGTTCCTCTCTGCTTCGCTCCATCCTCCGACGATCGATGCGGGTAGCCAGCTCGATTAGCTCCTCCAGATCCTCCGGAACCTCCCGTGCAGCCAGCTCGTCCTTCAGAGTGCTGGAGAGACCTCGAAGGAAGACGTCGATCTGCGCCTCTTCCGGCCAGCGAGTGTTAGCTGCCAAGGTACGGAACTCCACTGCATAGGCAGAGACGCTACGTCCGCCCTGCCTAAGGCAGAGTAAGTCAGCAGCAGCAGTTCGGTGAGGAGTGGATGGATCGAACACCATGAGCAGCTGGCGAGAGAATTCCCGAAAAGAGCGGCGGAGGTCCGAGCCTCGGTCCCATTCCGCCAGGCCCCACCTCTTAGCTTGTCCAGTTAAAAAGCTCATGGCGAAGACTACTTTACTTTCTTCAGAGGGGAACTCACCGGGGTTAAAGTCAAAATGCAGCCTGCAGGAGGCGAGGAACGGCCGGCAGTCCACAGCCGTGCCATTGAAGAGCTCGGGGGAACCCAGGCGGACCTGACGAGGCGGAGTGGGGGCCTGTGGAGTGGGAGCCTGCTCCAGCCTAGAGAGGCGTCCATGGAGTTGTTGCATTCCGGACAGGCAGCCGCGTAACTCCCGAGCCAATACAGCAAGTTCACCTCCACTTGCCGCGTCCTCATCTGACCCAGGTAAGGGAACGTTGGCAGCTGGTATTCCTCCTGCTGGGTTGGTCATGGTGGCGTTGTAATGTCACGCGAGGGTACACAGGAATAAACCCAAATGCAGGAGACAGGATGACCAGATCCGATACTGATTACTTTTAATAACAAAAAGTCACCACATAAGTGGGAAAAGGACTTCACGGGTAATACAAAACAAAACTACCACAGACTCGAAACAAAGCTATGCTCTAAACACCAGAAACTCTTCACAACAACGCCACACCATGCACAGGAAGCAGCTGCTTAAATACATGGTGTGGCAATCAGGAAATTGCAGTCAGCTGCGGCATTCCCCGATGCTCCAAAGAGGGGCAGGAACAGCAGGAAGAGCCACAGCCAACCTACACAGAGAAAGAAAAACACGCATTACAACAATCAGGAGGAGTAACCCATAACACACACACATTTGGACATTCCTTAGATGGAAAGGGAAGACTAAGCTTTCTTTCTCCAGGTGCAGTAAATCAACAAACCACAAAGCAGTCGCAGTCTGGACTTTCTCAAGGGAATTCTACTGATAAGGGACCAGCCCCAGTCCTGGTACTGGGGCAAGGTAAATCCTCCCTGTAGGAACTACAAAAGCCTGTCTGTTACCAGAGTAAAGACAAATGGATGTAACTTTGCTTAAAAACACCAGATGTTAAACAGTCAGGTCATTAATAACATTAATCAAGTCAATATCAGTTTTTATCCATCATTCCGCAAGGAAAATGAGACCTGGAGTGTGATTAATACTGAGCCAGATGAGTATCCTGTGTTTTGGTGTTAATAATTAGGAGCAGCTTCATCAAACAAAAGCGCTGGAGCGATGGCACTTATTTCAATTTTTGCCTCCTACGTAGGGCCCTTTCTTTCCCATAGGTCTAACCCACAACCCACCAGCAGGGTTCCGGAGGAGTTCAGTTTGTTACTCCTCCATTGGAGTCCATTGTTCTTCATGTTCCGTTTCTTTCTTTGTTGTTTTGGTACAATTTGGTCCAAACTTTTTGTGTTTGAAGGGGTGTTTCTCAACTTCAAGTTACCAAATAATGACACATAAAGTGAATATTGTGTCTTGGAATGTGAATGGTTTAGGTAATCTGATAAAAAGGGGTAAAGTCATTGCAAAACTAAAGAAGGTAAGACCAGATATCACTTTTCTCCAGCAGACACATTTGTGTAGGAGTGAATTTGAGAAAATGAAAAAGTTGGGTTATTGCAACTCCTTATATAGCTCCTGTAAGAACAGCAGAAGGAAGGGGATTATTACACTAATATCTAAACATGTCAATTTTGAAGTGATAGTGGTAGAGTCTGATTCGGATGGTAGATACAGTATTGGCAAAAGACGAATTAACAGCTCAGTGGTCACTTTAGCCAATCTGTTTATACCCCCAGAGAGTGAGTCTTAAATCAGAGACTACTTGCTCAAACTGGACCTCCCAATAATAGATCAAATCTCCAGCAAAACTCTAGTGGCTCCAATAACCAAAAAGGAACTGGATAGTGCAATCAGTAGACTAAAGACCAATAAGAGCCCGGGGAGCGATGGTTTCCCAAATGAGTGGTATAAAGTCTTTCGAGGGGAAATTTCTCCTTTACTGTTGGAATCCTTCAATTGGACACTCAAAAATGCCACCATTCCACCCTCATGGAGAGAGGCAGTCATTTCCATAATACCAAAAGAAGGTAGAAAAACAGAATACTGTGAATCATACCATCCGATTTTTGTGCTAAATGTTGACGACAAACTTTATACCTCAATATTAGCTAAGAGAATGGAGACAATACTGCCCAACCTAATAAATGAGGACCAGACGGGCTTTATAAAGGGACGACAGACCCAGGATAGTATCAGAACAATTCAAGTTATTGATTTGGTCAATAAACATAAAATAGGTACAGTCCTTTTAAGCCTAGATGCCAAAAGCCTTTTGATAGTGAGCTGGCCTTTCCTATTTTTAGTTATGGAAAGGATGGGTTTTTAATAATCAATTCATTAGGAATATTAAAACCACGAGCAGCCAACAGCTAGATTAAAGATCAACGGCTCCCTCTCAAACAGATGTGGATTGTATAGAGGCACTAGACAAGGGTGCTGTCAATGTCCGGCCCTCTTTGTCTTATTCATTGAACCCCTGGCTCAGGAAATCAGGCAAAACCCTGAAATTAAAGGAATAATTATGGCACAACAACAACATAAAATAGGACTATTTGCAGACGATATAATCACATTTATTCAAGATCCTGATTCGTCCCTTCCTAAACTTTTTTCAACACTCAATGATTTTGGCCAAATGTCGGGGTATAAACTAAACATTGCCAAAACACAAGTACTGTGTGTTAACTATACTCCTAAAAGGTCACTTAAGGAAAAATACAAATTAAAATGGGATTTGGAAACTTTTAAATATTTAGGGGTTAAGATTGTAAGAGACAGAGAAACTATGGTTAACTACACAAACATTAATAAAAATATAAATAGAGACCTATCCCGATGGTCAATCATGACCATGGACTTTAGCTCAAGAATTTAAGTAATAAAAGTGAATCTACTCCCTAGGTTGTTATACATGTTCCTTTTGCTGCCAGTTCAAATTCCAGAGACTCAGTTCACAGTCTGGGATACAGAGTTATCAAGGTTTATTTGGGCAGGCAGAAGGCCAAGGGTCAATTTTAAGACATTACAACTAGGGAAGAAGCAGGGAAGACTCTCTTTACCAAATCTAAGAGAATATTTCTACTCTGCCCAACTGAGGTACATAGTGGCCTGGTGCTCCCAAGATTATATGGCTAGGTGGAAACAGACAGAGCTAACCCAGAGTAAAGTCACGCCCCATGCTAGACTGGGAGATAAACGTCCCAGACCCCAGGAAGGTGACAGTATATCACTGTAAAGGAGACTCTGGCAGTGTGGACAGAGATTGTTAAGAGATATAAGATGGAAGGAGATTGTCTGCTGCTTTTGTGGCCTTCGCACACAGATGCCTTCAGGCCTGGAGAGACGGACCGTATGTTTACTAGATGGACGGCAATAGGTTTAACGGCATAGGCACTTTAACAGATGGAGACACCTTTAAATCTTTTGAAAATGTTAAAAAGGAGTTTAAAATAGGAAACAAAGATTTATTTTGATATTTACAGCTGAGGCATTTCAATGACATTCAGGTAAAACCACAACTAGTGGGAAACTGTAATGTGCTGGTTAAAATTATACTGAACTCGGAAAACCAAATGCTGTCCAAGGTAGTTTCTAAACTATACAGCTGCATTCAAAAATGTAATGGAAAAAATTCACAATATGTAAAAACCAAATGGGAAAAGGATATGCAAAAGGAAATTTCAGAAGATGGTTGGCATTCAATGTGCAAAACAAACTCAAGCTCTACCAGCTCAAGGAACTGGAGAGAATTCGGTTGGAAGAACATAGTACGATATTTTATTACACCCTACATCAAATGTAAGCAAATTAAAGCAGCACAACAGTGCTGGAGGGTCTGTGGGCACATTATTGTAAACCATCTGCACATTTTTTGGTCATGTGATAAAGTACAGCCCTTCTGGAGGTCAGTGGTTGGACTGATCGAAGGATTTCTTCAGTGTAAACTCCCCAGGGATCCATGCATATTGTACCTCGGCCTGATCCTGGAGGGCATGATTAGAAGAGGGCATTTATATTTTTAAGATAATGTTGATTGCTGCAAAGAAAGCCATCACCAGGAACTGGTGGTAGAGGGACCCACCAAATTGTGCAGCAGTGGAGGGACATTGTCGAAGAAATGTATAAAATGGAAAAAAACATTTATACTGCGGCTAAAATTGGATACCTTTAATCGACAGTGGAAGAAATGGACGGTACAGAAAGACTCCTAAGCAAAGACTCAAAGCCTATGAGAACTTTCACCCCTTTTTCTTTTTCTTTCCTTTCTTATATTTTTTGTTCGTTCAAACTGTGTTGTGTTAAAAAAATGAAGTATAAAAACAATTGAACCAAAGCTTCGTCCCAGTTTTTCTTTGTGAATTTAACATCAATTTATCATCATGAAACAAAAGAATAAAGTGTAACAACTCTATTTTCTATTTCTCTTTGATTCACTCTCCTGTTAATGTTTCTGTGGCTCTAAATAAAAGAGACAGATGATTAGCTGCTGCAGCCGCTCTCAGCCCCCCAACACCAGATCTCCCGACATCACAACACTCAGTCTGACTGAACCTGCACTTCCAGGAGAAATAATAACGCGTGTTTAGAGGTGCGTCCTCTGCTCCTCTCGTGTGAGCAGACCATCGACATATATACTTGATAAATATTTTCCATAGGCTTGAATTACAAGTTTTTGTTTCCAAATGGGAGGTTCCCACCACTGCCAGCTTGACTGTGTTACACGTCTCGTCACGTCCAGACAGTCCAAAAATGGGAAGAGAAGTGGAGCTGAGGGTGGGTTTGTTAAGGTCTGAACAAATGAACCAGTGTAGCTGCTAACTAACTTAGCTAACCCAAGAAGCTAAGAAGGGCTCCGGGGACCAGGCTAGCCCACATGCTTAGCCGCCTACCTTTTGTGCAAGGCTGTAGTCATGCTGGTCACCTGTGGAGATCTAATATGGACTGGGACTGTTAAAATGCAAGCAGAGCCTCAGACTGCTGCGATAGTGGGGCGTTGTGGCCTTTTACATCAGTTCATGCTCCACAGTCAGAGATCAGCGGGACACTAACTACATGGGGCAGCAGTAGCTCAACAGGTTGAGCGGGTTGTCCAGTAATTGGAAGGTTGCAGGTTCGGCTCCGGACAGAGAATTCTGCCGTTGTGTCCAGCTCAGTGCTGCCAGTCAATAAAGCAGCTTCTGGCAGGACGAGACTCTAAAGTGACCCTTTTCTCATTTTTACAGGGATCTTTTGGTCATTATTGACCAGTAATTTTTATTGATTATTACTGATTAAGTAATTTGTCAAAGCATTTAACTTTTGGAGCAGCACGAACAGAATTTATCATTTTTATACTTTAGAGGACAACCAGGCTGAAAACAAAGTAGAAAAGATGTATGGAGCAGATCATATGTAGCTAAAACAAATATAATTGTATAAAAATACATTTTTATATAATACACTCATAAATGTAAGGATGAGCTTCAGATCTCTGCATGCTTGCATAGGGGTGTTATAATTTCTGTCCTATTATAGACAAATATTCCAGTGGTTCAGAGCTCTGCTCCTGCTTACCTTCAGCTGTACATCCTTTAATAAACATGAGATATGCTGTTTCCAGGATTTAGTCCTATAAAGTTATGAAGAGGAATATTCTGGCCATGGGGTGATGGGGCTGGGTAGCCTTTCATTAACCTTAAAGGGCCATTTTAGCACATTCTGGCTCATGAAAATTATTTAAAAATATGAAAACATTGCAATGATCCTTTTAAATGCAATTGTTGATGAACTGGTGATGGCCATGAATTTTACAAGTTTATTTGTTTTAATAGTTTGATTACTGCCAGTTTGTTTTATTACTGGTTGCATGTTTAGCTAAGTTAATAGTTTGATAACTGCCGCATGTTAAACTAAGCCACTAGTTGCTTAGGACAGTTTGAGTCTTAGCAATTTACACATTTGATGCTTTAATGTAGATTTTCTCTGCAGGAGTTTAAGTCTCGCCTGAAAACTCATTTTTATCTACTAGCTTTCCCCCAACATCGTTGACTCTGGCTTTTGTAGTTTTACCTTTTGTACTGTATATTTTTGATTACTTTTACTTGTACTTTTCTATTTATTTATTTATTTTTTAATCAGTTTTGCTCGCTTTTATCTACCATTTGCTGTTCAGCACCCTGGGCCTCCGATAAGGTGGTGGTGGTAGGTGCTGTATAAATAAATCAGATTGATTGATTTTAAGTATTAGTATTTGTAGTTTGGTGAAGTTGTTTAAAGTATTTCAACATTTAAATTAAATAAGTTCATTTTGTCTTTGTTATAAACTAACAGCTTATTAGACAAATGTTGTGGTTTTAAAGATGTTTTTTTTTATACCTGCTGACGATTTTATTTTATTTCAACATTTATTGATAATTGGGTCTAATGGTATTGTTGGGTATTTTTATATCCTAAAAGGAACCACACAGGGAGAAGATCAGTGAAGTTTTTTACGCTGCATGCAGCAGAGAGGAGACGGGCTGAGAGTCTCCAAGGCCCTCATCCGATCAACTCTGGGGTGTCTCCCCTGAACACAGCGGTTTTATTGAGCACAGGGAAAGAAGGACAAAGAACCATCCATCACTGTTTACAGTTAACCAATTACAGCGTTTTTAAGGCGGGACCTTCTAAAAAGGAAGTCTGAGGTTACAGAGTTGCCTACTGAAAGCCAAAAACTGCTGAGTCATTGAGAAACTATGGACTCCTGTTGCCAGGCAGATTTTTCTACCAACCCCCACAGATAAACATCAGGCTGCGTTCCAGAGCTTAAGAGGAAGAGCTCTGCAGCTTACTTCAAAATCATATGATTAACATGTGATTACTCAAAAAGGAACATTAACATTAAAAGAGTAATACGTTAAAATCCCTAACAGGTATTTTGTACTGTGTAGGTTTCCAACCTGATATTTGGCAACTAAACTGATGCTTGACTAATGACTAAGTCAAGTTGCACTGCACAGACTCACCCAGCTAGGCTTACAAAGCCTACATTTATTATTTTCTTTTTGTAAATTCACCCGAAACAAAAAGTCACTCAATTCAAGTTATTTTATCTTTTCTGAGTCAATTCTGATCTCGCCAACTCAGAGCAAAAATAAACGTTTATATATTTTCATATAAAGTTACAGTAATTAGAAATTCACTTAATGTGATTCTGTGT
The DNA here is from genome assembly GCF_043380555.1 of Nothobranchius furzeri. Lineage (NCBI taxonomy): Eukaryota > Metazoa > Chordata > Actinopteri > Cyprinodontiformes > Nothobranchiidae > Nothobranchius > Nothobranchius furzeri. Next base: position 68,304,830 of record NC_091748.1, read on the forward strand.
TTCCTGCAGGAGTTCAACCAGTGGTGCTGCTTAAAGAAGAAGCTCCTGAAGAACAGAGGGCCGGTGTAGACCAGAAGGACCCACAACACCTCCACATTAAGGAGGAACAGGAGGAACTCTGGACCAGTCTGGAGGAACAGCAGCTCCATTTGGAGGAGGAGGAGACTGATGCTGCCAGGATTCCATGCTCTGTAGTTTCCATAAAGAGTGAGGATAATGAAGAGAAACCTCTGTTCACACAGCTGCATCAGCAGCAAATAGAAGAAAGCAGCTCAGCTGACCACATCACAGCAGAAATAGGGTGTGAACAAAGAGCCTGGAGCGGGAACTAAATGTTTGACTACATCCCTGGTTCCATCAGCTGATCATAACAAAGTGCTGAACTCTAGCTCGAGCAGCCGGTTTCACTGTTGCAGCAGGGAAAGTTTAGCTTGGTATGTCTACTCTGTCTACCCGCCGTTGACCTAGTTCTTGTTTTCAGGGCCTTTCTTGGACAAGCACCATCATTACCTATCATTACATCTTCTCAGTCCCTACACCCCCAAGAGGTCCCTGAGGTCCTGGCAGTGATCAGAGCCTACTGGTTGTGCAGCGCACCAGGCTAAAGACCAAAGGTGACATTTCTCCTTAGCTTCTGTTCATGCTGGTTCTGTTATTTCTGCATATTTCTCTCCCCCGTCTTTTTTTGTTTTCTTTTTCAACCTAGTTTTTCTTTTATCTTTTAAAAAGTTTTGTTAAATTGTATTAAATCAGTTACATTTTTTATTGTGCTAGTGAAGCACCTTGTGCTGTCCTTGTGCTGCAAAATGAAAAGATATGATGAGACTTTATTGATCCCACAGTGGGGAAATGTTTGCGTTACCACGGCTCAGATACTAAAGGAGTACAAAAGTGACCAAGAATGCAAAAATAAAATGTAAAAAAGACAAGACACTATATAATTCAATTTAAATAAACATGACGAGAAAGTCGGGTAAGAAAGACTTAAAACACAAGAAAATGAACAAGAAAGGAAAAACAAGCTGGGAGCCGAGGTAACCTGCATCCTACTGTGGCGCCATCTTGGGGTTAGAAAAGGTATAAAGCATCTCCAGCAGTCTTCAGGCAAACAGGCAACGTACTCCCATCTTAGACTTCAATATTCATTCTCTTATGTATTTACATCATTCACAAGCAGCATAATAATATTACAATACCATACTTCTATATTTCTAAAGGAAATGTGTCCAGCTGTAACTTACAGAAGCATCACATCTCCATCTCAGAAAGCACTTCACTGAAGTCTAAAATGACGTAAAGATGTTTAATCACATTCTGTTTGGTGGGTTTTTATTGTTAGTTAAAATCTTAGCCTCATATGAGTGAGTAAGACTTCACCAGTGGTTTTTTCCTAGTGAGTCGTTTGGGCACCACCGTTTCCAGCAGCCTCTTCACCAGGACCAGACGTCCTGTTCTTATCAGAGTCTTGGATACCTCTGTGACCTCCTCTGTGTGCGTTCTGTATAAGCATTTAAGCACAGAGTTCACCGTTTCCTGAGGGAATCTCTGATCCGCCCTGCTCACCCACAGCTCCAGCTGGGTGATGGCAAGAGTGGGGTCACTTCCTCCCTGCATGAAAAGAACCAAGAGGGTCTGTAGGAGGCAGCGCAGGGCTGTGGTGTCCGTGCTGCCCGGTCTCTCTAGCTCCACGGCCTGCTTGAAGCAGTCTGCAGCGTTTAGCTCCTCCCCTTTCAAAAGGAGGCAGCGTCCTCTGAGCACGTGGAGGTCTGGCAGGCTGTCGCCCAGCTCAAACTGTAGAGCATGAGACAAACTCACCAAAGCACTGTTGATTGAACTCTCATCCACCAAAAGGCTCTCCTGGAGTGCATCTACGCCCATGTAGTAGTAAACCTAAAAGGGAGGATGCATAACGTATGATGCTGTTGCTGCAGATGACTGATTATCTTAAAGTTTTTACCTGGGCCATCTCAAGATGAGTCCTCAGACATGGACGCACACTTAGCACCTTGTCCAAGTCTTTTCTCGCATCAGTTAACTTCTGTCGATCTGGGATTCCACCTTCTCCTCGTTTTGCTTTGTCAAGGTCTTTAGCATACAGCATCATATTGATCTAAAAGGAAAAAAAAATTGAACTAAACTGGTTCCATACGTTCCTGCTTATCAGATTTCAGATTTATTGGCCAAGTAAAAGTACATTTACAAGGAATTTGTCTTCGGTAGATGTTCGCTCTCTAAAACAGACAACAACCACAATAAATGAGAATAAAAATACCTAAAACCACATAAGAACATGTATACCCACACACATGTTCATTTACACACACACATATATACATATAGACATACCCACACACACACACGCACGCACGCATGCACACACACACACACACACATATCCATAAGCATGAATAAGTATTAAAAACTATAATAAAAGGATGGTAAAAATAATCTACAGATTCAGGAGAGAAATGGCTGAATTGTATTTATAAAATCTAAGGTGTGAAATAAAAAAACATGAACTTTTAATGGGTAGTGTCCTAAAATGGCTGAGTTTTGGTGACTCAGCTGCTGTACCTTGGCACGGGTGCAGTAAGCCTGCCAGTTGAGCTCCGGATCTGGCAGAACACTAAGAGCCATGTTGCAGATCCCTGTGGCCATCTCGTGTTTGCCCGTTAGAGAGAAGAGCTGAGCGAGAAGGTTCAGGACGAAGGCATCATCGCTGGCCAGGTTTATAGCCTACAGATACAGACGGCTCTGTTAAATTTGGCACATTAAAGGTGTAATCCAAAGCAGGTTAACCGCTCGGTAGAGCATATCTCACCTCCGTTATCGAACAGATGTCTCCACAAAATTAACTAGCAAACAATAATTTTTTTTTAATTTGGACATTGTTTTCACTAAAAAGTAAGTTTTTCTACATACAATTTTATAACATTAATAATTTAATTGTTTTAAAATATTTTTACTTGACATAACCCTTGTTACTAATAAAAAGGCAAGGCAGATTTATTTATATAGCACGTTTATTATTCTTTTCAGTTGCACAAACCAAAACATTTTAAAATCAACTTTTAAATATGCAAATAAAATTAGAATAAAACAGAACAAAGTTAAAAGCTGTTGCAGAAAGTGGAGCTTTAACAACAATTATTAAAAATATATATATTTAAAAATGACCAAATTTCCTAGCTTTTTTTCTTGGTGTGGAAGTTAAAGGGTTAAAGTACAAAGAGAAGAAAATGTATTACTTAATAAATATTAATACGCTCAGTAGTAAATAACTGCCAATAGTCATACATGAGCTCCCTCTAGTGGTACGCTGAATAAATGTATGTAACAGCCATTGAAAAGGAGCATAATCTGAGCTGTGTTGCCAAGGTAACGAAGATGGATTTCTTAAAAAGTATTTTAAAAAAGCAAGTCACCCCCTACAAGAAATTTACTTCACTCCCACTTCATGTTTGAAAAATGCAACAAATGCTGTTGCCTGGCAGACCGAGAGGACGGAGCCGCTAACAAACGCACACACACACACACACACACACACACACACACACACACACACACACACACACACACACACACACACACACACACACACACACACACACACACACACACTCACTCACTCACTCACAATGGCATTGTGACATCATAATGTACCAGCTAACATCATAGCATACCTCTTAGCCAATAGCGGTGGCAGATTTACATTCAAATACAGTGCAGAATTTTTCCCTGACGACGGCGCAACACTGACAATTTTAGGCAGAACATTTAAATTTTAACTAGGATGCACTGAAGTGCCAAATTATTGAATACACGTGTCTACAGCACGATTAGACACTCGTTTATATAGTTTATCAGCAAAAAATAGTTGATTTGGGGGTGACTTGCTCTTTAAATAAACAATTCCTCCCATCATACCACCATGGCTTTTAGACCTCTAACTTTACGTCTGTAACCCCGGTTTTAACACACACCTGTCTGATTACCACAGCAAATGAGTGTGTTTCTGTAAGTGAATTCATTGTGAGAACACATTAAAGCTATGGAGATTTTGATCTGTAAATGTTGTTTTAACATTTTCGTCTTTAATTTGATTCACTTCAATTGTTGCGTCATTCCAGATCCCTTTACCTAAAGGGAACCTCAACAGGAAAGCGTTGTTGAGTTTAGAGAGGAAGCAAAATACTTTACATGTCATATAAAATCTTCCCTGTTTGGCGCAGAATAAACCGAGGATACTCACGGTTCCATAGCAGGACAGAGGATCCGAGGCGGAGAAGCCGCAGTCATGGATGGACATGGGTATGGAGGAAAACTCGTCCTTTCTTTCCAGCATGATGCCAACATAACACCAGGCTAAAGCTGACAGCAGAGCACAATATGAGACTTATTTTCTAATTGTAGATGAATATATTCATGTGTCCATCTGCACTGAAAACATTTACATGTTGGATTCATTTTTAAGTGTTTCCAGTCATTTTAAATTCAAGCCATCATATTTCAGTATCCGTCTTTTATTCATCTAAACTTCTTCATCCTCACACACTTAGATGTTGGAACGATGAAACATCATACGTTTCTGCAGATTCACTTTGTACCATCAGAGCTCGTCATCATTTACCTACGATCTGCTCAAATTCCCACTCATTCATTGTTCAAACTGCTTATTCCTCAGTAGGGTTGCAGGGAACTGGTTCCAGCTCAGGTGAAAGGTGGAGGTCAGTTTGGACAAGTCGCCATTCCATCACAGGGACAACAAAACCTCTACACACACACCTAGGAGCAATTGCCAGTTAGCCTAACACAAATGTTTTTGGAAGGATTTGCTCCTTCTGGCTGCAAGGCAACAGTGTACCAAACACATCACCATACAACCTTAAAGTTCACTGAAAAGTGAAAAGGAACTCTAGTCCAACCGACAATTACATTAATTGATTTGTCAGTAATTCAAATCTTTGCGTGAAAATTTTACATTCATCTATTTATTCTCTTCCGCTTATCCGGGGTCGGGCCGCAGGGGCAGACTTCCCTCTTTTCTCAGCAACTTGGGCCAGCTCTTCCAGGGGAATCCTAAGGCGTTCCCTGGCCAGATGTCCCTCCAGCGTGTCCTGGACCTTCCTTTAGGTCTCCTCCTGGTTGGACGTGCCCGGAAAACCTTACCAGGAGGCGTCCAGGAGGCATGCTAACTGCCCAAGCCACCTCTCAATGTGGAAGAGCAGCGGATCTACTCTGAGCCCCTCCCGGATGACAGAGCTTCTCATCCTATATGGGAGAGCCCAGACACCCTGCGGAGAAACGTCATTTCAGCTGCTTATATCCGCAATCTTGTTCGTTCGGTCACAAAGCTCGTGACCACAGGTAAGGGTGGGAATCAACCGCTAAATCTAGAGCTTCACCATCTGACTCAGCTCTCTCTTCACCATGACAGATCGGTACAACACCCGCATCACTGCAGATACAGCACCAGTCCGCCTATCGATCTCACGCTCCATCTTTCCCTCACACGTGAACAAGACCCTGAGATACTTAAACTCCTCCACTTAGGAGGGCAAGACCTCATCCCTGATCTGGAGAAGGCGTTCTACCCTTTTCCGACTCAAGACCGTAGTCTCAGATTTAGAGGAGCTGATTCTCATGAAAAACTTTGTTACCAAATCATGCTCACAAATTTATCTGAACCTGTTTTAAACTAAGCAGAAAAAAACACACATGAGCAAAATAAAAGAAAAAATAAATAATTTATATATATTTTTCTTGCAATACAGAACATTTTATAGAACATGAACATAGTTGATCCTCATTTTTTTTGCCTCGTTGTGTAAAACTGCACATGTTGAACTTTCTCACCGTTGTGTTGTTTAGTCTCAGATTCCAGAGTACCCTTCAGGAGCTTCATACCCTTATTATAATGAAACAGTCTGGAGTATTCAGAGTCCTCTTTTGTCTTTATGATGTTGTCCAGTCTGTAGGGAGAAATTACTTTGTTATATTTTACTATGAAACCCTAACCCTAAAACTATCGAAGAGCTGTTACTTAGTAACTGGCGGTAAGGCGTTTCCTGTTTCCTGTTTTCAGTGTTGCACTTCGTGTAGCTGTTTGGTGTTTGGGGCTCGCTAAAACTGATTTAATTTCTCTGTACTAGGATATCTCTGAGTTATTGTAGCACATAAGCACGCTAAAACACACATTTTCTGTTGCTGCACCTAGCTCTTAGGGAACCATTTGAGTTCGCACGCAGTTTATTTGGTGTTGAACAGTTTGCTCGTCCAGTTAGCTTAGCCTCAGCATGGCTATGGCTACTTCTGTCTCTGCTTCTCCGTCTTCTATCTCTTGCTCTCTGTGTCAGATGTTTAGTTACTCCTCTGCCTCCTTTAGCGATAACGGTACGTGTAATAAATGTAGCATTTTTGTAGCTTTGGAGGCGAGGGTGTCAGAATTGGAGTCCCGGCTCCGTGATGTTGAAAAACCCGTAAACAGCCGTAGCTACTTAGCTAGCGCGGGGCTAACTAGCTCAGAACAACCCCGTAACGATCCTCCAGCAGAACCCGAGCAGCCGGGACCTCAGGCCGGCTGGGTGACGGTACGCCATGAGGAGGCCTACCTATCCTGGAAAATAGTATTGTGCTTTATAAAAATAAGCTTCGACAAACTAGAACTGCTTATTTCTCAGCATTAATTGATGAGAATACGCATAATCCTAAATTTCTTTTCAGTACAGTTGGTAAACTTACACAGAATCATAGCTCTGAGCCATCTATTCCCTTAGCCCTCAGCAGCAATGACTTCATGGGATTTTTTACAAGTAAAATTAATTCTATTAGAAACACAATCTTTAGCATCCTCCCTAATGCGATTTCTTCTTCCTCAGTAAGTGAGGCAGCATCAGAGGTGACTGTAGAACCTCATCTGTGCTTGAACCGTTTTGATCCAGTTGAGCTTTCAGAGTTATCAAAAATATTAGCTTCATCTAAACCTTCAACTTGCATTTTGGATCCAATCTCAACCAAATTATTTAAAGAAGCATTTCCTTTGGTTACTGCCCCCATTCTAGATATAATCAATCTATCCTTGGTAAATGGATATGTACCAAAGGATTTTAAGGTTGCTGTAATCAAACCTTCACTTAAGAAGCCTTCTCTGGATCCAGATGACCCAATGAATTATAGACCAATATCTAACCTTCCATTTTTATCCAAAGTCCTGGAGAAAATAGTGGTCATCCAAGTATGTGAGCATTTAAACACTAATGATCTGTTTGAGGAATTTCAGTCTGGTTTTAGAGTATCACAGCACTGAAACTGCATTAGTGAGAGTTACAAATGATATTCTCATGGCCTCAGATAAGAATCTTGTGTCTGTTCTAGTCTTGTTAGATCTCAGTGCTGCCTTTGACAGTTGATCACAATGTTCTTTAAAGCCTGGTTTATGCTTCTCCATCAGCTCCGCAAGGGACAGACACGCACGGATTGACGGAAGCGTTTTGCTCTTTTACTTCTCCGTCTCCTGGAGAGCGTTGCAAAGCAATTGCCCGGCAGGACAACAGAGGGCGTAGCGCTGTTCTGTGGTATCCTGTCATGTTTCGGTCCAAGATCGTGTATTTATATTGTGTTTTTTGTGTATATAAGAGACTTTTAACATGGACATATTTGTCTCTCATTCTCCCACCCTTTCATGCGCTCCCCACCTCTAAACCCACGTTTCCTGTCATTACTGTCCACAAATAAAATGCTTGCTGCGCATCTTTTCACTCCTACAGTCACGGGAGAATTAAACGTTCATATTTTTAGTTTTTTCGCAAGGTATTCTTCAAGCTTCTCCATGTCTGCCGCTAGTTATCTTCGGCTCTCTTTGCAATGGTGGCGCTGTAAACAACAGCGGCGTCCTGACCAATCACAAGCTTACGTAATCCGTCTCGTTCGACGGATGTTTAAAAAAGTGGGCTCGACTCCGTACGTACTTGCGTGCCTGCCGGAGCCCTACGCAAGGACGGATAATGGCGTTGCGTGTCTCTGCACTGACGCAGACGGAGAAGCATAAATCAGGCTTTAGAAATAACATGTTGTAGGGATCTAAGGAACAGCGCTAGGCTGGTTTAAATCCTACCTGTCTGACAGATTTCATTTTGTAAATGTACATGACAAATCGTCTTCATACTCCAGGGTTACTTGTGGAGTACCACAGGGTTCAGTGCTTGGACCAATTCTTTTTACTATATATATATATGCTCCCAATTGGTAAATTCATTAGACAGCATGGGATAAACTTCCACTGTTATGCTGACGATACTCAGTTATATTTATCCATTAACCCTGATGAACCTAATCAGTTGGGTAGATTACAGGCTTGTCTTGAGGACATAAAAAATTGGATGACTCTAAACTTTTTGCTTTTAAATCAAGACAAGACGGAAGTTCTCATCTTTGGACCAGAAATCCAGAAAAGGAAATTGCTTAGTCAGTCACCTGACCTGAATGGCATTACATTAATCTCCGAGAACAAAGTAAGGAACCTTGGTGTTATCTTTGACCAGGGCATGTCATTCAAATCCCAGGTTAAACAGGTTTGCAGGATTTCCTTTTTCCACCTTCGGAATATTGCTAAGATTAGAAGCATCCTTTCCAGGAGTGATGCTGAAAAACTAGTTCATGCATTTATTACATCAAGACTGGATTACTGTAATTCATTACTCTCAGGAAGTCCACAGATTGTAGTTAAAAGTCTTCAGCTTGTCCAAAATGCTGCAGCTAGAGTTCTGATGAGAATTAAAAAGAGAGATCATATCTCTCCTGTCTTAGCTTCCCTACATTGACTACCTGTTAAATTCAGAAAAGATTTTAAGATCCTTCTTCTCACATATAAAGCTCTTAATAATCAAGCTCCATCATACATCAGTGATCTGATTGTTCCATACGTTCCTAACCGAGCACTTCGCTCTCAGACTGCAGGTTTACTGGTTGTTCCCAGAATATCTAAAATTAGGATGGGAGGCAGATCTTTTAGTTATCAGGCTCCTCTCCTGTGGAACCAGCTCCCAGCTTTAGTCCGTGAGGCAGACACCTTGTCTACTTTTAAGACTAGGCTTAAAACATTTTTATTTGAAAGGGCCTATGGTTAAAATCTGATGTTAGCCTAGATCTGGACAAGGGGGGAGTAGAGGGAGGTGGAGCGTACAGTCGGTAAATACGGCTCTCCCTTGCCCTGCCTCCAACATGCCTCCATCTAAATAGGATAGATTATCCAGAGTTATCTCTGTAGTTATGCTGCTATAGGCTTAGACTGCTGGAGGATACACTGACCACTTTTCACACTCTACTACTTTCTTCTACAATCTGCTCTTTAACTGTATTATTTTCTGCTATTTCAGCTGTTAACTTTATTTTCTCTCTTAAGTGTTTTTCTCCCCAGAAGAAGCTATAATTATGTTCTGCTGAGCTGTGGTGGCCTCATGGAGGGGGCCATCGTCTAGCACACTGCTGCTAACCACTTAAACATTCTCCCTCTCCTGATAATAACTTTTTGCTTTCCTTGACGTTGGATGTGCTACTACTAGTTTATCTGTTTAATTATAGATCCACTAGGATAAATACAATAAAGTTTATCTCTCACCAAATAGAATATTTACTAAGAAATCACAATATAACTATAGACACATTACTTTGTCTTTGTCTGTGTGTGTGTGTTTGTGTGTGTGTGCGTGTGTGCGTGCGTGTGTGTGTGTGTGTGTGTGTGTGTGTGTGTGTGTGCGCATGTGTGTGTGTGTGTGTGTGTGTGTGTTTGTGTGTTTGTGTGTGTGTGTGTGCCTACTCTGTCTTCTCCATCCCCAGTGAGTCGTGGAGGATGGCTGCTTATACTGAGCCAGGATTCTTTGGAGGTTTCTTCCTGTTAAAAGGGAGTTTTCCTCTCCACTGTCGCTTTATGCTTGCTTAGTATGAGGATTGCTGTAAAGTCACTGACACTAGTCAGTGACTTGATGCAATTTGCTGGGTTCCTTATATAGGAAACATTATTTCTGATTGGCTTAATGAACTGACCTGAATTGGAATGCTTATTATGTGAAGTGCCTTGAGACAACTCTTGTCGTGATTTGGCGCTATATAAATAAAATTGAATTGAATTGAATTGAATACTTTACCTTACATAAATGGTCGCCATTTTAAAATACCAGCTTCTCTTTTCCTCTGTTGAAATCTGGGAAATAGAAACATCATACTTTGATTTTTCTACTGTGCCAACTTTGTGAATTTATTAAAAGGATATTGGATTTATTTCTTTTTATTACACAAAGTTAAAGTGGCAGTGTGTAGTTTCACTGGTTATAGGGGGCAGCAGATACCTAAATCACTGCAAGCAAGCAGTATTTTTGTGTTCAAGTAAGACCTTACTAACAGATGGCCATTAGGGTCAAAAATCCCTGGGAGTGCAACAAAAACATCAGATTCTCTTTCTTCACTGGCAATGAGTGAAGAGGTAAATGTGTAAAAGAACAATGTTTATTAATGGTGAAAGTTTTGTAACCATTTGTTACAGATCAGTAAATGCATTCTGTCCTACGGGCTTCGGTAGAAGGAAACATGGCATCCAATATGGCGTTGCTCAAAGACTTATGGTGTTTGTCAATGCCAAGGAACCTTGCCTTGATGTCTTGGCCCCGCCCCGGTTGCCTAGGAGATACGTAATCGGGAGACGCCAAGACATGTTCCAATGTTCATGTTCTACCGAGGTGTGTGTTCTCTGTTTGTTAGCTGTTTAGCTAGTTGAGCAAGGATACACGGGAGGTGTCTTATAGCCTTGCCTTGGTCAAAAATTACCCAGAATACACCGCGGTATTTTCAAAAGGATGGCGGATCAGAAGCTGGCAGCTACTTCGGGGACAATTTTCAAGTTTAAAAGTAAGTCAACTAATGAAAAATGTTTTTTTAGATCCAAAGAAGTTTTCTATGGTTGGTTCGTTGCTTAGCAGTTGCAGCTTTGGTGGCTAGCGGGTAGTAACTCTCTTATATTTTTTATTTAATAAACATCTACACAATTAAAAAATTAAAAGGCTTGTTATATATTTTTATTGAAACTAACGTATAAAATATAATGTTATCTCCCGTGTCACGTGACGTTACTTGACAGCCGTGGAAGCCGTGGTCACATGATGCAAGTCTGTTCCATTTAACCATTTTCTTTGACCAAGGAAGGACAGTGTCCTCGTAAGCAGGGCGCCTGGCCTCGCAAGATATCTCCTTGCAAGGCCAGGTGCCTTGACATTGAGAAACACCCTTAGACCCACTCCCATGTATTTTAAACCCAATTTTTATGGTTATATGTTATTAAATCACCAATATTTTTTAACAACTGGGCATTTTTAATACATTTTCAAAAAAATTTCAATTGATATTTCCAGAGATTAATGGTAAAAACTACACATTGTCACTTTAAGTTTGTCAAGTCCTAATGTCAGTAAGAGACTGTTGGTGAAATGAGTCATGACAGAGCAGATATGTAATCATGACTGTTTGGTTTAGTCGTTAAAAAGGCAAATGAGCTGTTAGGGAATGTTGTTCAACATCTGTAAGTACGTGTTTTATTGTACTCTGCATTGGTACACTTTTTCTTTTTTATTCTCACCAGATTTTCTCCGTAATGGAGCGCCCGGTTGTAGAACGTTAGTGCTGACGTCAGCCTCTCCCTCAAGTCGTTGTCATTGTCAAGCTCCACGTCATACGGATAAACGTAAGCCTGCTCAGCCAGGCAACGTGCAGCCAGGATCTTGGCCTCCTCCTGGGATGCTTCTCCAGCATCAATGCCCATGAGATAAGAGACTTTGTCCACGCACTCTCCTGCATCCAGCTCCATCCCCATTTTGTCATACACATAACCCAGGTTGGCCCAGGCGTTGAGGTTTCCTGGGTCTTCTTTACAAATGCTCCTAAAGGACAAAACAAAACAGCCATTAAAGGGTTAAAAGACAATGTTTATTAAAGGTGAAATGTTTTGTTTGTAAAGAAAATGTTTTGTTTAAAAAAAAGGAAGAATTTTAATTGCTTCTGAAATCATAGAAAAATCTCATCCAGATAATCTGAGCATCCTGTTCTTAATGACCCATCCCTCCCCCTTCTCCACACACCCCTCTTTATGCAGCTCACTCTTGGCTTGGAACAGCTGAACAGGAAGGGAAGCCAGAGCTAGTGTAACAGACAGAATATTCCATTCTGTGTGTGGGTGCTAATTTCATTTAAAGGAGCATTATGTAAGAATGACATCCTGTGGTCAAATGTGTGTACTGCAGCTCATTTTCTAATCTCACAAGTGACTTTCTCACTAGATTCTAAATAAATGAAAATGAGTCATACACAGTAATTCAATAAGTAGATAAATACATTTTTTAACAGTGCATATTTAAGACATTTTAATTTTTTTTAAATATTTTATGTGTGAATATGAATATTTAGCTCTTTCTGCTGGGGGTGTGTTTTGTGACAATATTTCTGTGCTTGTATGTAATCTGTAACCTGATCTAGTTAAAAAACATTATCGCCACAAACAAGCAGGTTTTCTTGACATCTGCAGACATTCTGACTCCAGGCAGAGTTCCTCTGATGTGACATCAACTAACCAAAATAACTCGCAGTTTTTTATTTGTAATTCTCAAGTTCTTCAGGAGAGCAGCTACTAAAATGAACTATATGTTCATTTCTAAAGACAATTGCATATTAGAAAAATGTTTGCATATGTTTGCAGAAAGATGTATGCATGTTTGAATGCAGAATTATAGATCTGAAAACACGAGTGTGTGTAAAAACATTAACTTTTTATCAGGAATACATCAAACTTTTACAACTGAGTTACTGAAGTGAGGACCAGGTGTTAGTATGGAACTACGTCGGAAATGTAAACAATGTTTGAGCTTTCATGGTGGGCATGATTTCTTAGTTGTGCGAGCCGAGCATGCCAGGAACAACCTTGTAATCAGTGCTCGTGTTTTTTGCTGCTTGGCCAGTGTGGAGTGGTTGTGGACCCGACGTGAGGTGCCGTGACAGAAAGAAGTCCTCTGAGTGGGGCATTACTCATGACCAGCTGGATTGGTGACCAGTTATTTTACATGATACTGCTGTTGTGTGAAACTGGACAAGGGTTGAAATAGTATGCTAATGAATGTGTGCCACTGCTGCTGCAACACTCTGCATGAGTGAAGAACCTGATAACTAGAAAGTTGTGGCATCCGATAAAGAAATAGGTGTACAGCTGCTGCAGCAGCAGTTGTTTTTAATTGGAAATTAGCCATTGACTTTTTTAGCTATTGATTTGTGACCAAATTGGCGAGATGACAGAAGTCCCCTGCTGTTAGGTGTCCTTGCTGTGGATAAATAAATTATAGAACAGCACTTGAAATAACAAAAATATAATTTTAACAACCAAGATGCCTGACAAACCACCAGCCAGTTATCCTGCATCTAAGATGACGCACAAAGCGAGATGCTAATGTTAGATAAAATAACACTGGAATCTTCAGCTGCACGTGTCCCTTTTGTTAAAAGCTGAACATTTTTAATCTTATCAGTGGATGTATTGTGTGCATCAGTGTTTGCATTGTTTGGATCGTTAGGTGCATAGCTTTAAAAGGTGTGGAACACTGAAAAAACATGTTTAATGATTATTTCTGATTCTAATGGGTCACTTTAGAGTTTTTCATGCAGGCTGAACATAGTACATGTTATGTTACATAGTAATGTAAAAATAGTCTCCTACACCCATCTCCTATATTAGCTTCTGATAGAAAATAGAGAGTGAAACTCAAGGATTAGAAAAGCCTGACAAATCACTTAACACTCATGGACTCACCCATCTTGACTCGCGACGGGGAAGGCTGTTGTTGTTCCGCTGCGGAACGGAAATGGTGCAAAACAAAAGATCCTGGTGATCAATTAAAATTTCAGGAATTACTGTCCTCATTCTCTGCCAGCATCACTGATGCAAAGAAAGCTTTCTACAGTGACAAAATTCTCAGCTCTGCTGACTCTCAGAAACTATTTTCGACATTCAAAACTCTGCTCAACCCTCCGTCTCCACCTCCTACCAACAATCTATCAGCTGACACCTTTGCCTCATTCTTCACTGACAAAGTGGCAGCTATAAGCAAACAGTTTACTCAACTGGCCACTCCTGAACATTTGCCACCACAAACTCCTTCTAGCCCAACCATCTCAAGCCCTACTGCTTCATTTTCCTCTTTTTCCCCTCTCAATGAGAACTGTGTGTCCAAGCTTCTCACGTGCAGCCGCCCTACTACATGCCCACTTGACCCCATTCCGACTAAGCTGCTCCAAGCTATTGCTCCTACAGTAGCCGCAGCAGTCACACATGTGATCAACGCATCACTGACATCCGGTACATTTCCCACCTCTCTCAAGCATGCTCAGGTTAAACCGCTGCTAAAAAAAAAACCCATCTCTTCCTCCAAATCATGTGGAGAACTACCGACCTATCTCTCTCCTCGCTTTTCTTTCCAAAATCATTGAAAGGGTGGCATTCAAGCAGATCACAGAATACCTCTCACAAAACTGTCTGCTTGACCCTTACCAGTCTGGGTTCAAAAAGGGCCACTCCACAATCCTTAAAAGAAGCTACAGTGACTGCCAAATCCTCAGTGCTTATCCTGCTCAACTTATCAGCTGCATTTGACACTGTCATCTATGGCTTCCTTTTGTCCACACTCTCTACTAGCATGGGCATCACAGAGAAAGCACACGCCTGGTTTGAATCGTAACTCACAGGACGATCATTCGGTGTATCTTGGCTTGAACAATCCTCTACCGTGCACCATCTTGCCACAGGAGTCCCCCAGGGCTCTGTACTAGGACCTCTTCTCTTTGACTACACAACCTCACTGGGTGAGATCATTCGATCACATGGCTTCTCCTACCACTGCTATGCAGACGACACCCAGCTCTATCTGTCATTTCCACCAGACGATCACACTGTCTCATCACGAATATCAAACTGTCTCTCTGACATATCAAAATGGATGAAATCCCACCATCTCCAACTCAACCTCTCTAAAACTTAACTACTTGTCGTCCCAGCAAAACCATCCATGCAGCACAATATCTCAATCCGAAATGACTTCTTATCTCTGGCTCCTTCAAAGGCAGTTCGAACTCTGGGTGTTGTGATTGACGAACTCCTGACCTTTAAAGATCATGTTGCCTATGTTGCTCGTTCATGCCACTTTGCGCTGTACAACATACAAAAGATCAGACCATACCTAACACAACGTGCCACCCAGCTCCTGGTGCATTCTACTGTCATCTCCCGCCTCGATTACTGCAATGCCCTTCTAACTGGTCTTCCAGCCTGTACTATGAGACCTCTTCAAATGGTCCAGAACGCAGCGGCGTGTCTGGTCTTCAATCAGCCAAAAAGAGCACACGTCGCCCCTCTGTTCATTGAGCTCCACTGGCTACCAGTAGCAGCACGCATCAAATTCAAATAGCTAACACTAGCATACAAAGTCCGAGATGGTACAGCTCTCTTTTTGCAACGGCTTACATCTCGGCCGGGCCGCTCCGCTCATCACAGGATCGTCGGCTAGCAGTGCCTACGCCACGCTCAGAACAATCCAGACTCCTCATGCATCATTCCACAAATGTGGAATGACCTTCCAAGCACTACCAGAACAGGGGCTTCCTTTTCAATTTTCAAGAAACTCCTGAAGACCCTGCTCTTCAGAGAGCATCTTCTAAACTAGCACCCTCTGCACCTGTCCCCCTCTCTACTGTCCACTCCTTGTTCCCTCCTCTCCTTGATTGATGTCAAGTTGTTGTTGTTATTGTTGTTGTTAGCCTCAAGGGCAACATGCCGATTATCACTTGTATGTCGCTTTGGACAAAAGCATCTGCTAAATACATAAACATAAACATTAATGTCCAGCAAACAGCAGACAATGTCTCGACTAGCAGAAGCTAACCATTAGCGTTTGCAACTTAACCACACCGAAGAAGCTCCTCCAGGCTTGTGTTATTTGTGGTTATAAAACATGCATGTTACAAGTCATTGGTCGAGTCGTGTGGCCGTTATCCAATGTGAGGCGAGATGTCAAATATCAGCAATAAGACTCCAAAACCTGCCGTCTGAATCTCAGCTGTGGTGTGGCTAACTGCTAGTTCCTGGAAATGGTGCACTGGTTTACTTCACAGCTGGTGATGCAGCCCTTTCGCCAGACAATAACACCCTTGTCCAGCAGCATTTTCCTGCGAGTCACTGTTAACTTTGGCAGAACGAAATTCATTGTTAAGCAGCATCCCAATTGAGACACTAACTTAGTTCCTCCACATCCCCCCACATCGCCACACCCTGCCACACACGCACACACACACACACACACACACACACACACACACACACACACACACACACGGAGGAAGAGCAAAGGTTCATAGCTCTAATTAGCATTGTGAATCTATCAGGGTGATACAAAACGCAAGCAGCTCATTTCATGTTCATGTCCTGGCCAAGTGGGCGAGGTAAACAGGTCATTTCTCTCCAGGGCAAATTCATGATGTTGAGTTTAGCCTCTCCTCAAACTTGCTGGGACAGTTGTGACCCCAACAAAGATTCATAGAGGCTCAGAGCACAGTTTCCAGTTGTTAATAAACTTTGTTCTAGAACACCTTTAAAACTGTTATTGCCTGTACAATGAGAATTTAAAAACTGAAACACGCTGTGATGATTTTCAGCATATTATCACCTGAATATTTCCTCAGCTTTGTCCATCTGATCCAGATGGAATGCCAGCAGGCCCAGAAGATTGCGGACAGCGTACTGTAGATATCCTACTTCAGCCTCCAGCTCCGCTTGAAGGCTCTCCTGCTTCAGATAAGTGTCCCGATGCCGCAGCTTCACAGGCTCAACTGGATCACAGTTGAGATTAAGCTCCAGGTGGAAGTGACCGGGGATGTAGTCCATGTCCTCGATGAGAGACTCAATGTCCTCCGAGGTGGTGTCAGTTTCCATGGTATCCTTCTGTACTTGAGTATTAAAACCCTTGAAAAATGTCTTGCCCGTGTGTGTTTGACTGATGATCACTCTGTGCTTCTCAGTCCTGTGTTACAACATTCAGGTGGAACAGGTTTGGTTAGGGAGTGACTAGGGAGGCGACTGCTACATAATGTATGACAAATCATTCGATTGGCATAAAAAATGTGGTTTAGTTTCTTCTCTATCATCATCATAACCACATGAAGCCTATCCTGCCTGTTTTTTAAAGGGGCTTTACGGACTTTTGAATTTTTATGCTCGCGATTGCCCCCCTCAGGCCAAAAGCGTAACGGCAGCTTCAATAGAAGGCTCTTGCACGAGGCGCACATGCTGTACGTGCACACTCCTTAATGAAAATAAAAGCTGAGACAGTCCCGTGAAATGAAATATGTTCACACCCAGAATCGAACCCAAGTCTTCTGCATGGGAGTCAGACATCTTACAAGGTGAGCTACACTAATAACATTTGCAGCATCTGTAACTTTTACATCCTTGATGACAGCTAAAACAACGTCAAACCAAAGAACGGTTCGGAGCGAAAATGGCTATTTTGTTGCTAATTTGCAGGAAATATCTAGAAGAAAGTTCTAAAGAAAGTAGCTAAGGGTCCTCAGAAATGTAGCTAGGTTTGTCACTAGGCGTTAGGAACAGCGACAAAGTGGCACTGCCTCTCTCTCTGCTGCTAAAGCTACGGATAGCAAATGCTACGGGCGATGCCTGAGCGTGAAGGCGCATGAAGCAGCCTACTCGACCCGAGCATCTCTCTTTTTCTGTGATTTTACAGAAAAATAGGCAATCACAGTAAAAATGCCAGGGCTCATTCTACAGGACCAGGGCATTGCAGGAGAATGTATGAAGAAGAAATTTATTATTTCTATACATGTTTTGGCTGTCAAACTTCCATAATGCCCCTTTAAGGAAAGAAATAAAACTGAGCTGTCTCTGTCTTTGATCAGGTCCTGTAACAGAGTGAACACCTGAGTCTTTCAGGCATGAAACATTTGCCCGACAAGCCTCTAGAAGTTTTCCCTAAGATTGGTTTAATTAGCTCTATTTTGTTTTAGTGCTCGTTTGGCTTTTTTATTCTATATCCTAACTTACCCATCATTATAAATCTTTTCATGTTTGTTTCCATCAGGTGAGTCAAAGAAGGTCAAGAAGCTGAGAACAGAGAGCTGGTGGAGCGCTTTGTGGCACAGTGTGGGAAGATCATGAACTAATACGGGATCACTGTTATTGATTTGAAGAATGAGTTACAACATTTCATTTCCCTCTGGGATTATAAAGTATTTTTTTTTTACCAGTACTTTTTTGGAAAACTCTACATGTGCAGCTGTGGTGAAGAGGTTAGGAGTTTATCCTGTCGTAGGTTCAATTCCCTGGTTTAACTTTTATGTAGTGAATAAAGCTCAGATTTTCAACACGTGTCATTAGCTCACATTGCATGTTTTAATTAAGCATTGAACAGATGAAGACTTATGAATAATTAACTATAATTAACCCCTTCAATCTTCAAGTTTTTTTAATCATCCCCAGAAAAGATAAGCGAGGCCCAGGAGTGCCCCTGAGCCCGTCACCGCTGACGTGTGTATCCCCGTCTGCCTCTGTTCACCATCAGGCGCAAAGAAACACAAGCAGCACTCAGAGCTTCTTCTATGCTGCTTCACAAAATTTAAACTTCGAATCTCTACAAATCCAACCAGTGTGATAAAAATCACACAGCCTGCTAGAAAAAACATTGAGTTTCATGATAAGATGTTGACAAAGTATTCATTCGTCTACACAAGAGAAGATAAAGATTGTGAACGTTTGAAGTGAAACAAATATTTACTCCGACTCAGCTTTTCCTGACAAGTCACGTTTGTCTGATCACCCCTAAAAGTGCTTCTAGATGAGTTTCCTGACTTTTCCAGCAGAGGGAAAACTTGCCCAAAGGAGTGTGACAACCGAAGGAATGCTCAGAAATATTGCTGCAAATCAGCTGTTTGAAATTATTTAGTAAAGCGAACTTCAGGATGAGGAATAAATGTTTGCATCTTAATGCCAATGAAGTTTGTTTCCACTGTCAAACATAAAGTCTCTAAAAGCAAACAAATGCCTATTAAAACTGATAACAACAAGTATGTCATGGTCTGCATCCTGCATCTCCCTCATGTGTCTCCTTGTGTTCTCCATCCCTCTCTAGGTTCTCCTCTTGTGTCTCCTTGTGTTCTCCATCCCTCTCTAGGTTCCCCTCATGTGTCTCCTTGTGTTCTCCATCCCTCTCTAGGTTCCCCTCTTGTGTCTCCTTGTGTTCTCCATCCCTCTCTAGGTTCCCCTCTTGTGTCTCCTTGTGTTCTCCATCCCTCTCTAGGTTCTCCTCTTGTGTCTCCTTGTGTTCTCCATCCCTCTCTAGGTTCCCCTCTTGTGTCTCCTTGTGTTCTCCATCCCTCTCTAGGTTCTCCTCGTGTCTCCTTGTCTGCATCCCCCCTCATGTGCATCTTTGTGTTCCCCAGCCCACTCCAGGTTCTTCTCATAGGTGTTCCCTCCAGGTTTCAGTGTCCCTGTTTGTCCCCAACCTCCCTCCAGGCTTTTTAGGAATTTTTTTCTTTGGTCACCCTTTGTCATTAGTCTTCTGTTAAGTGTCTTTTCTAGTCAGCTTTCTCCCTCTGGGTCGATTTTGCTTCCTTCCCCATGTTTTAGTTCTGACCTCCTCCCCTGCTCTTGTACTCTGTTAATTGGCCTCACCTGTGTTTGGCCTCACTTGTGTACAGTTCCCTAATCACCCAGTCCCTGTGTATAAAACCCTGTCTGCGTCTCTATGTTGTGTTGGTCCATTGTTCATGTCAGCGTGGTTTTGTCCCCCCTCCTTCGTGGTTTTTCCAGGTCTCCGGGTTTGGCTTTCGCTCCTGCTTGGGTTTTATCTACCTTTTGTCATCCTAATAAAGGAATGTTTTCTTTCACATCTGCTCCTGCCTCATGTCGTTCTGGGAGTCTGCATATTGGGTCCTACTCGTCCAACCTACCTCGTGACAAAGTACTTTTCTTATATTTTTTTCCCAACAAAAAAAACCCACTTTAACTGTTAAAATGCCCTTTTTTAGTTGCAGACGTTTTATGAGTTTCAATGTGAGTATTTATTTTAGGTTACTTAGAAATAGAAAGGCGTTCTGATATTTTAAATGTAATGACAAAAAAGACTAAAATACAGCAAACTTAATAAAGAGCACATTTTGTAACTGAATGCTGAGCAGGTTGCAAACAGTGGGCACATGAACACTCTAAAAAGAGGAGGCGGCATCAAGACCTCGCAGGTCAACAAAAGCAGGCCTCTAAAAACTAAACATGCATGTTAGGAGTTGAAACTCGATCACCTGAGGCAAGCCCACACAAATATCAAGTCAACATGCAAACCCACACAAATGGCCTTTATTTTACAGCGCCTTGTTAGGGTTGTACAACCCCCCGAAGGTGCTTCACAGCACAATCAGTCATTCACCCATTCACATGCTGGCAAATATGTTGCTGCCTCCGAAGCGTCTAGATTTTAATAAGACATTTATTGATCCAGGGTTTATTATCTTTGATCATATGCCTCTGAGCGCATGCTACTGCTTCAAAATGCGATTGGAAGTAAGTCGACAACACTCAGAGGGAATGATGTATTCTCACCTAAAATAGAAGCTTTTGTTGCTGTCTGATTAGAGTGATCCTATTTGATCTACTTCCGCTTTTAAATCCAGCGTTTAAATTATTATTATTATTCCATCCCATTCCTTGAAAATAGATTATTTTATTTTATTTTTCTGAATCTTAAATTAGAGCATATATTTGTTACTTTAATGCTGTCATCGTCATTCTGACAGCCAGAGAGAGTTGAGAGTAAAATCATCTCCTCAGATCATCAGAAGCCTTCCCTGACTCAGTGTCTTGCCTCCAAAGGCGACAAGCAACACAACAGTATCAGGACAGAACAATGGTGCAACCTAAAGTGCATCTTTTTGTTAAAATAAAACTTTCTATCTAATCTAAGTCCAGCAGTTGGACAACATTATTTCTAGATGTGGTTTTGCTTCTCCCCCCAAAGTCATGGAAAAATATTCCCTATAGAGGGAAGTCACATTCACTGATTACTCCTGATGTTTGACCATTTTCTGCTGACGACAGCACCGCGTGATTTCTGTTTCCCCCTAAACGTTTCCATTGAATCCTTCCATCAAGCTTCACCCTGATGCATTCTCCACATGAAGACGTCCAGGCCGGTTAAGGAGAGAGTCTCTGTGCAGCCAAGGAGAAGTCTGTCAAATGGAAACGCGCACAAGTGTGAATGTGAAAATGAGTTCTGGGAGTAACGTTTGTAACACTTCATTTAATTCCTCACACATCCCACTCTAAACAGGTCCCCAAAGAGGAGATGACTCACATGTTTGATGTAACTTTAAATATAGATTCTCAAAAGTTAGTTTGCAGAGCATGATTGGAGATTCTGTTTTCTGATCCGTGGATGAATTAAGAGAGTCACCAGCATCTGTAAATGTTACATTTATGCAGTTGAAATTGGCTTAAATTTTGTATTGAGTTTTTATATTTGACTGTTTTAATTTTTGTGGTAAAAATTGAACACATTGTTGACCTTATATGCACTATAGCTTGTCTGATGCTTGTTAAAGTTAAACTTTTCTTTACTTAACATCTCCTTGGTCCTAAAAGGAGAGAATGCTTGCGTGTTGTATCTTTGCTTCTGCTTGTGTTAACTTGAGTCGAGGGCGCTCGGGAGCCAACGTTAACCAAAGCTACCGTTTAACTAGATCTGACCGATCTATGTTTTTATTTCCAGCCTAAGCAAAAAGTTTCTATATATTTATGGAACATTACATCTTGTTGAAATTCATATTTCATTGACAGGTTAATAATTGTGACCACTCACAAAATATTACAAGAGGAAAACTCCCCTTTAACAGGAAGAAACCTCCAACAGAACCTCTCATCTCTATGGATTTTCTTCCTGGACAGATAAAGATGAAATACATTTGGGGCAGTAGTAGCTCAGGAGGTAGAGCGGGTTGTCCAGATGTTGCTGATCTATCTCAACTCTCTGCAGAAAATTCTGCTGTTGTGTCCTTGGGCAAGACTTTCCCCTCCTTGTCTGCTGGTAGTGGTCAGAGGTACTGGTGCTGGCAGATTTGACTCTGTCAGTGTGCCCCAGAGCAGCTGTAGCTACATAGTAGCTCATCACCACCAGTGTGTGAATGGATGAGTGATTCACTGTTGTGTAAAACGCTTTGGAGTCCTCTGACTCAGAAAGGTGCTGTACAAGTGCAGGTCATTGATCATTATTATTTAAAAAGTAGTTGATGATTTAAAAGACACAATGATTGTGTAAATCAATCAATCAATCAATCAATCAATCAGATTTTATTTATAAAGCGCTTTTCAAGCAAAGTGCTACACAGAATTAAAATGACCCCAAATTCCTATAACAGTTAAAAACATTAACAGACATATGCACACACACACACACACACACACACACACACACACACACACACACACACACACACACACACACACACACACACACACACACACACACCAGTAAAAATTTATATTCGGCTGAGTCCAGATGAGCCAAGTAAGGTAAGGCAAGGAAACACCATCAGAGGAGCCGTCTGATGACGCATCAGGTCTTCCACACTAAGTCAGGGCGCTCAGAGGAGGGGGTGCATAGACCCCCACCTTCACTTAGACACTAGCTGTAGAGCGCCCAGGAAGCAACAGTCAACCACCGGTCCTGGGTCAGAGGGCCCCTACGGAGAAAAGATAAAAAAGCAGTACTTTAAGCTTCATCTTGTTCCATAAATGCACCATTTGTTGCAAATATATCATTACAATACCAGTGTGCACGAGCTGCTGTGACTAAAATAAATCAGCGTTTGCATGTTGAAAATACATTTTAACAACAAATTACTTTTTGCCGTATTAGTGAATGTCTCGATCACAGTTTTTGGATATCATGTTGTTTTATCATCTTGTAACCTGTAGGCTAATCCCAAACTTTCACAAGTTTTAGTTTTTGGTTAAGTTCTGTAAATTTGTTTTATTATGAAAGGTCGTCAGGTTTAAAACTGCGCTAACCTTTGCACGGATTTTATTTTGAAAGCGGAAGTTGCTCTGCGGAGTTATTGCGCGTCGTCTCCCTCTCTGCGGCTCTTGCTGCTGGTTGCTGTCATCATGCAGGTGGAATCTGCGCAGTTCGGAATAAGGATCTCCTACAGACTCCCGAACCGAGCCGCTGCGTTCGGACTCGCGGGAGGACTTGGACCAACAACAGGAGCAATAGAAACATCCTTTTTATTTTTATACTACTTACCGTCATTGTTTTTACTTGACTTTTACAAATGATGAGTGCACAGATGACTTTGATCTTGGAGGCGTGGATGCGGAAGAAATAACTGTTGTGTTGCTCCAAAGTGTTGTTCCCTCCTGACGCACGCAGTCCAGCTCAGCGGGAGACGCATAGGATGCCATATGAACACCATCCTGGAGGAAGTGACCCTCTCGGCTTGACAGCAGCAGGAAACAACCTGAAACTGACCAGAAGGACGTGATCTGCTCGGCTGGAACGCGCTGTAACGATGGAAGAAAGCACGAGCGGCGAAACCCTCCCAGATCTGAAAGATATAGAGATGAAAATCGGACGGAAGACTCCCGAGGGTCTGCTCAGGTGGATCCGAGAAGATGCGTCCTCTCTCCGGGGAGACACCAAACTGGCCGCCCTTCTTGATACCAGTAAGGACATCGGGAGAAAGAGTTTGGATGACAAGATTAGAAAACTGAGGATGGAGATGGTAAGATTTCAGTGTGTGTGTGTGTGTGTGTGTGTGTGTGTGTGTGTGTGTGTGTGTGTGTGTGTGTGTGTGTGTGTGTGTGTGTGTGTGTGTGTGTGTGTGTGTGTGTGCGTGCGTGCGTGTGTGTGTGTTGAGAGAATCCAGTCTGGTTGTGTCAGTCAGCACACTGTGGAGTTGTTTCAATGATGCAGCTTAATGGAGGCTGATGAGCTGATCCAGTTCTTTTCAATGCAAATATTTTTTAAATTCCTAAAATATCATGTAAATATATTAGCTACAGTGTAAACATAATGAATATTTACCCCATTCATTTGCCCAATTTTCCTACTAAATGTTTTAGAGTCACACACAAAGATTGCAACTCAATTTAACAGAAAACGGTGAAAACTTTTCTCATTTTTCGCCTTGTCAGTTTACTTGGTAATTATTGTGTGTGCAGAGCGAAAAAAAAAACTAAAAACATCAACAAAAATGTGCAAATGATGGAGAAAAGGATGCTGTCAGGTCTGTCCTCCATCACTTGTCCAGCTCACAATGGGCCTTTTACCCTTATTAAAAAATAAAATGATATAAGGGTCACCAAAACTTTTTGTGAATTTATATATATATATATATATATATATATATATATATATATATATATACATACATACATACATATATATATATATATATATATATATATATATATATATACATACATACATACATACATACATATATATATATATATATGTATGTATGTATATATATATATATACATACATACATATATATATATATATACATACATACATATGTATATATATATATATATATATATATATATATATATATATATATATATATATATATATGTATATATATATATATATATATATATATATATATATATATATATATATATATATATATATATGTATATGTATATATATATATATATATATGTATATATATATATATATATATATATATATATATACATATACATATATATATATATATATATATATATATATATATATATATATATATATATATTATAGTTTCATGGCTCAGCAGGGCCCCAGTTTTTATTCTAGCAGCTATAAAAAAAAGTCACCAGTGGAACCAACAGAAATCATGTCTACTGGTGAAATTACGTGTACTTTTCTGTGTCCACACCACAATAAATATATAAACCTTGACATAGTTTAAAGAGCAAGTCACGCCCAAATCAACTTTTGTTTGCTGATAAACTTTATAAATGAGTGTCTAATCATTTTGCTGACACTTGTAGTTAAATCTAAACTGTCAGTGTTACGCCCTCTTCAGGTAAAAACTCTGCACTGCATTTGAATTTAAATCTGCCGTCGCTATTGGCTAAGAGGTACCCTGACGTTAGCTGGTACCATCACAATGCCTCTCTGAGCCTGTGTGTGTGTGTGTCTGTGTGTGTGTGTGTGTGTGTGTGTGTGTGTGTGTATTTTTTAGCAGCTCCGCCAACTCCATCTTTCAGGCATCAGCATTTGTTACATTTTTCAAACAGGAAGTGGAAGTGGAGTAAGACTCTGGTAGGGGGTGGCTTGCTCTTCAATTCGGAGTGCTTTAGTTTATCCCGTGTTGAATAGATCCCTACTTATTTCTAATATCAATGCTTTTATATTGTCAGGTTGTTATTCCTCCAGTGAGCTTAACATTTTTGTGTTGTTTACACGGCAGCCATCTTCCTCCAGACCGCAGAGATGTGCACCAGATTTGTTTTGCTCCTCTCTGACTACTTGTATGTGCTTCATTCCTGTGGCGGATGGAGGCGGGCACCCGATCTGTGGTTGTGACACGGAGCACATGCATGTCCACAACTAAACAAAGGAAGCTGTTCTGAGAAAAGGCACTCCCAAACACTTTGGTTACATTCAAATATCCAAAACAAATTATCAGTCTGGTCACACATTGCATTAGAAAAAAAGAAGCTGGTTTTCCTCCTTGAGCGCATGCTCATACTGGTGATGGAAATGAGTCTGCAGACTCCAAAGTAAGAAGCAACCGTGCTCTGTTGCAACAACTTGAGGAGTTGGTTTTGTCTCCTAAAAGCTGAGGGGCTTTAACTTTGATATTTTTTCACTGGTTGCATGTCATAGAAAATTACCTAAATCTGGGAAATATTGAGATTTAAATGCTACAATGAGACTAATTGGGCCTTACTGGCTTTTGTCCAAAATGCCAGGGTCCTTTTGAAAGAACGAGCCGTGTCGTACATGTTGACCATCCAGGAGTCTCATCCATTTTGCTGCAGAAAAATCAGACCGATGGCGGCACGAGCAATCAATCAACCCCCTCCTCTTGGAAGCAGAGAGGATGTAAAAGGGACTGGAGGTGGTGAGCTACTTCCTGTCTTGTCCTCAGACCCAGGATCCTGACTGTTTCATTCATCTGTGAGAGTGTTGTGGTGTAATGAGAGTGCAGAGGAGGAGATGTGAGCGCTGCACTTTCATCAGCTATGTGCTTAGTAAGATTTACAGTAATGTGTGTGCAGAGTGTGTGCGGCGCCAAACCGAACAGCTCACATGTGCACACACAGTTGTGCACGTGCACGCTGCGCAGCAGAGTCACAGTATGTGTTCTTTTTAACACCTTCCACCATGCTGATAAGCTCATTAGACCTGTAATACGAGGCAGGGTGTTAAAAACTAGGCTAAGCATCTTTTCCCACTTAGTATTTGTTTTAGTGTAAAACCGCCTGTTTCTCGTTTCTGTAACTGCAGCACGGCGATGAGTGGCTGAAACATCTGTTTACTGTAAAATCTGTGTGTGTTTGGGTCGTGTTGTCAAGGTTTCATCACCCATACTGGAGCATTGCACTACTTGTGTCTTACAGAGTCTTTTTGACAGCTACAAATGTGTTGCCCATTCATCCAGTTTCACACACGTTGCAGGTTATGTTTGTATATTTCTAAGAGATTTTCCAACATACACCATTTATATTTTAGGTAATTTGACGTACTCCATGTGGATCATCTTCTTCTGTCATGTTTAATCTCTGTATTCCAGGGCAGGTGAATGTCAGTGGAAAGGTGCTGATTGTGGAACTGAGCTGTAGGGGATCAAACCAAGAGTTTATTGTATCTTTGTGTCTGGCTAGTGGCTAACTGCTCACACATGTCACAGACAGTGCACAGTTAAGTCTGATTAAATCAAATGACTTCTCCCTCTATTAAAGTCTCTGTTTAGTTTTGTTTCCAAAACATGACCACCAGTTTTCAGTTTCAGTAGTCTAGATATCTAGACGCTCCGTTGCCAAAGCAGAATTATTTAGCTTTGCATGTTGGTCTAGCCGTGCTCCATTGGAACCGGATAGTCTGGTGCCAGTTCAATCACAATGCTCTATCTGTTTGGTGGGCGGCTCATTCGAAACGGCTTTGGCATCAACTGTGGACTGTTTAGACGTGGGCTTTTGTTTGAGTCAAGAGCAGAGAGCAGTACTCGTTTATTTGTAAAAAGCATGTATTTGCATCTTCTTCAGCAGAGTATGGCACACTCCTCAGTTGACTGACACTCAGTGGTTGTTTGTTATCCATTAGCACGCAGAGACAGTTTGAAAAACAATCGTAGATACCACACCACAAATGAGAGATGTATAGGATGGCTTGCCAGACTACAGTTTAAGGGCTCCGTCACTTTAAGAAAAATAAACATAATTGGCCACGCCAACCCATCTCCTGATTAGCTGCTATGAGTTGAGGAGCTTACCTTTTTTGTGTCTTTTAGAGCAGTAGTGATCTAGCCATGGTAATGCTCCATTGACGGCTCTCGGTCGTGGGGCGGGTTCTACCATTGTCTATCAAACCGTCACCGCATGCTACTGGACAATGAACAACGTGACGTACTCACCGCAACGGATGTCGGTAAATGAGGCGGTCCGCTGTTGAGGAAGGTGAAAATTCATCCTTTTTCTAAAAAAGAACTGAAATATATCTATCTGCTCCTCAATGTAATAAAGCCCAAGTCCAATTAGTACAAAATTAATGTAAAAGCCGTTTCAAATTAGCTATCGTCATCTTGTTCCATTATGTTGCGTCATCCCGCCCACCAGACAAATCGAAGGCCCTGATTGGCCCACAAAGCAGATAGTGCGCTGTGATTGACCCACCATTGTGGACCAGTCACAGCGCTCTATAGGATTTAACCCTAACCCAAGCAAGAATTTGGTTTAGTTCACTAGGCTAGTAGTGACCCACATGGCAACACAAAATTAGAGTTTTCTGTAATATGTCCCTTTTAAAACCTGCTTCATCTAAGTTCTACGAACAAAACGGCTCTTAGAGCAACCTGTTTGACATTATCGCTCTTTCTTACAGTAGCTGGATCAGAGTTGTCCCCCGCCCCCCTTGTGTGTGTTTTAAGCTAGTTGTGACATTTCCTTATGGCCTGGTTGTGAGGAGCCGACAGAGATGGTTCTTTAGCCGAGCCAAAAGAACCGAAGTTTCCTTCACTACTAAGTTCCATGTTTTTATGAAGTAGCTATTCTCTTTGAAATTGTTTCTGTAGGACACTTTATAGAGAGCCCAACATTTAGCACATCATTTTAGAAGCAGAGCTCATAGAGGGAAATATATATAGCTGCAAATAGCTAAAAATATATTATCAAAATATGAAAGAACTAGGTTCTTACATCTTGTATGCTAATTATTTATTTGATCAATTAGATTGACCGTCACACAGTTTAGATGAGCATTGTTATGAGTATCATGATGACAGAACAAACTAGGGAAGTGAAAACAATATTTATCACAAATGCAATCATTAATGCAACTCCTCAGTAATCATAATCAGATCTTCTCTATTGGCTTGCAGCCTTTGTGTTTGGATCTATACATCTACCTAAAGGTCCCTGGTAACGCCACTGATGTAATGGCATGACAGTATGGTTAATGCAGAATTCTGATGTGGATAAAGTCTGCTGAAGGTCAAGTTCAGACAAGAGAGACTCCGCAAGAACACCGTAGTCCGCAGACGGCCCGAGTAAGACCGGGAAGGTGAATCAACTCGAGGCATGGGGAGCCAGAATGTGTGTTTATGCCGCTGGTGTATGGAGCTAACTCAGTCCCAGCTGGCAGTGATTCAGCAGTCTGTCAAGGAGCTGTGTGACATTGGGAAGCTGTTCCTACCATATGGGTGGGTCTGCGTCCCGGGTCATGTTTCAGCTGTCTGCTAATCCCTGCCAAAATATTGTCTTGTCTTCCTTCATTTTGAGTGAACTCCTTAAATGGAAAAATGTTTAATCAACGCAATTTTAAAAATTTCTTGACAGAAGCAACATCTTCAATTAGCGCTGATCACAAACGAAGCCTGTTGTTTAAACTCATAACAGTGTTAGAACCTTCTAGCAGTGACGTTGTCTTGTTTATCCTAGTTTATACATCAAAACCTAATTAACTTACTACATTATAATCACAACTTTCACACTTTCATAGAAATAAAAGTGTCCAAATCATTTTAAGGGTGTAGTAGAAAGGTTTTTTGAACCTCTATGTAGCACGTAAAACTTTGTTGGGGCTCAAAATGACCCAGGAGCTCTGATAAATGGCCAAATAAAACCCCGTAGTAAAGCCCTACAATCAGTAGCGGTTTTAGGCACGGGCAGGCAGGGCAGTTGCCCGGGGCGGCATTTTTTCATGACACAAAAGGGGCGCTCAAGCGCTGAGTAAAAAATAAATAAGAAAGAAATTTGCACCGCACCGAGGTTTTCTATTATCTGTCATATCACAGTGTCTGGATTGGAAACAGCAAGTTGGCGCCCCCTGCAGCTGCAGGCGCTCCTGCTGACTGAGAGGGTTCAGGTGCTCTGTGCGTGTATGAAGAAGAGGCAGGAGAGGGGTGCGGCGGGGGAATTCACCTCTGGGTCTTTCCCAAATGAAATGAGCGGGCAGGGGCTGAATCAATTATTAACATGGCTAAAGTCAATCACATCTTGATATTCTTCCATTTAACGCACATTTCATTCATAAAATCATAAACACAGGCCTATCATTCTTTCAGGTTTTTCTGAATTGTGTGAAACGGACGAATAAAAAAAGGAAAAACTAAACGATTTTGTGGTCCCCCCCCCCCCCCCCCATCAAGGTAAAATTGTTTAGTCCTGACCAAAGGAAACTTATTGAGTCAAGAGCCAAACAGAAGAGATGAACATAAAAAGGTTAAAACCACCAGGTGCCCGATTCAGGAAAAAAAAAAGAAAAAAAGAGGAGAAAGATAAAGGTATGTACGCTCTCATGATGCATGTTTTTCATTTTTTGAACCAGTTAACTGGGATTTTAACGGTTAAATTTGGTCAACTAATTGCTAACAGGGCTGAAATATTGAAACGAATATTCAAATGGCTCGAAAAAATTCCTTGAATCGTTTTTTACTGATTCAAACTAGGATTTGTTAAATGCTCGCTGCAGCCCATGGTCTGCCTGAACAACAACAAACACATGTTGATCATGTTCACATAATAATAAAACAACTCTACAAGCAGAAGAAAACTCCCCAGTCACTATTGCAGATGGCTGCACTGATTATTTTTTTACATGATTTGTTCTGTAAAAGTTGGCATTTTTGGTAGTCTACAGTTTTTTTATGTCAGTTTAATTTGCAATTTCAGAGGCGATTCTAAAATATTATGGATCATGATTAAGATCTATTGGAGATATACCCTAACTTTTGGACTGCTCTGCCAGTCACTATGGCTCAAGCTGAGAGGAGCTTTTCAAAACTTGATCAAGTCATACCTGAGGTCAACTATGTTTCAGGGGCGGCTCACTAACCTGGCTCTGATTAGTATCAATCACTCAGTAGGGGAGCAGATTTCATATGATGACATTATTGATGACTTTGCATCAAGGTTAGGCCTTAAGTTTAGTTTGTGTTTTCTGTTCTAAGTGCAATGCTGTAGTGATTATCTTTAGTTTGTTATGTGTGAAATATTTTTGCTATTTAGAATATTTATTATATATTATGTTCGTATATTCTTAATATTTAGTTATTGTTTGCTTTTGTATTTTTGATTCTATATATTTTGATACAGTATATAATGTATATTGCTTTACATTCTGACAACTTCATAGAAATTAATGTAAATATGTGCAACTTAGAAAAATGAATGTTCAATAGTCGTTCTAATAAAACATGCCTGTTTGTAGAAAACATGCGTGTGTTCGTGCAGGTGGGGTGGTGTGGTGGTGGTGGTGTGTGTGTGTGGGGGGGGGGGTGGGGGGTGGGGGGGGGGGGGCGCCGGGGAGTAATTCCATGTAGAACCGCCACTTCCCACAATGAAAAGTCTGGAGAACCCGGCCCGCTCTGCCAGGAGATGCATATTAAATGAGCTGCATGCTGATTGGCTGGCTAACCTGGAAGCTCTACATTATGCGTGTGTGTGTGTTTGTTTGGTGGGGATGACGGACAAGAGATGGACTGAGTGCCAGGCGGCTTATGTTTACAGGCTATGAATCTACCCGGCAGTCATTCATGTTCTGGATATTCCCAGTACATTCTGGAATGTTGCAAGTAGGGATGTGTATTGGTGAAATTCTGGCAATACGATACATATACAGGGAAGACGATGCAATGTATCACGATAATATTGCGATACATTCAGTCAGAAGTTATTTGCGATTTTGTTTAACTGAATTTATTGTAGGAATATTCAATAAACAGTCCAAACTGATACTTAACACATTTAACATGAGGTGTCTGAACTATAATATAGGAAAATTGGAAACAAAACTCATTGCACACTGCTGCCAACTAGCGGTCGGTGTTTGAATTGCACCAAAAGAAAAGAAAATGCACAAATGTTTGCATGTAAATTCTTCCAAAAACTAGATACACGACTTTTGAAAATCGATGTAATATCACAGGAAAAAAATCACGATATATTGTCATATTGTTATTTTCTTATATCCGTTGTTACAAGTGTACTCCGACATTCTTCTTTGTTGTTTTCCTTGTCTAATAACGTTTGCAGTAGCTTGGGCTAGCATTAGCAGTAACTATGGCTGGCGTTCTGCGATTAGCTTAACCATGACTGTTTATATATTGCAGACATTCAAGTGTGTCTATGCAAATTGTGTTAAACCAGCTTTTCTCAGAACAAACTGTTTTCTGCGGCAATCACCACATTACCAATTTACATAGGAATGCAGGGTTTGTGGTATGCTGTAGAATGGGCTCGACACACGGGAGGCGACATCGCCTCTCCTCCATTCATTTTCAATGAGACATGTGCGACAAAGCGATAATCGCGGGTCTCCCTCCTACTAAGCGAAATGCGAAAAACTTGCGTGTGAAATTTTGCGCTCGTGCACGTGTCATGCACAGGCGAGTGGCGACCCAGCAATGCGATCCCAGAAAATTGAAATATTTTCAACTTTTCATCGCTGTCGCTCGGACGAGGACCAATCAACGGAGGTTTCATTCACTGACCAGTGAGTGGACAGGATGCTCCGTACATCTCCTAGCAAACACCGAGCTTCAGACGGCAGTATTTAGAGTCTTATTTGTTAATATTTGGACATCTTGCCTCTGATTGGCTAACAGCAAGACAATTCTACCACTGACTCTGTTTGCTCTGCAACGTTGATGTTTTATCTCCACCAATAACACAAACCTGAAGGAGTTCTGCTGTGTGGTGGAGTTGCTAATGCTAACGGTTAGCTTCTACTTGCCGAGGCGTTCTCTCCTGTTATCTGGACACTAAACCAACAATAGCCTTCCCCGTTGCGAGTTGTGATGGTGAGTCCATGAATGATAAGTGACAGTGTGAGGTACATATGTCAGGCTTTTCAAATCCTGGAGCTTCACCATCACTTTTCTACAGTATCAGAAGCTAATGCAGGAGATAGGTGTAGGAGACAGTATTCATGTTCAGCCTGCATGAAAACCCCAGAGTGACTGATAATGAACAGACATAATCATTAAACTTAGTTTTTTCAGCGTTATAAACCTTTAAAATACTCAGGGTTGGGCTAAGTGACTTCACATACATCCTAACACTAGTAAAATCTCTTCTTAGTGACTAAATTCTATGTTACACACTCATTTATAATTAAAACCATAATTTACAAGATGTTTAAAAGGCAGATAAAAGAGTTTTCCAGAAATCTGAATGTACCAGATGGTGCCTCACGCCTGAGTTAAGAAGCCGAAATTTGTTTGGCAGTGCACCGATGTCTTCTAAATAATTAAATAAAATAAAAAGATGATTATTGACAGCCCTCCAGGCTGTGTTGTGCCACTTCCATCCTGTCTGCGGTCAAATCAAAACAATTTAAGCTCAGGTTCACCCTTTTCCTTTTGACAGTGACCTTTCTCTAATGAGCATGTCTGAATTCACTGCATAATTAAAGGGTTTAAGGGATTAAGTATGAGACAATGGTGCATGTGAAATTACTTCTCCAGCAACAAAAAACATAAACAATACGAAACAACACTGACACGAATACCAACTGCATTCCTCTGGTGACACAAAGTAAGAAGACATTCGGCATGTTTCTGACTTGTTTAATAATGGATAAGACATTTAACAAACCAGCATTAAAACAGGCATGTGGAGTTATTAAAGAATCACAGATTAGTGTGAGCAAGTATCTTTGCATATCTTATAGAATGGTAAACCTATAAAGCAGCTTTTTTTCTTGGGTTACTTCAGTAAAACACTAACATACTGAGCGGTGACAGCTGCATAAATCAAATAGAGATTTCCTCTCAGGCAGGTAGAGTGAGACACAAAGCTCCAGGGGCGTGTCCAGGGAGTGGCCTGGGGTAGCGCATGCCACCCTTAGAATCTGATTGGCCACCCCAGTTGCCACCCTACTAAGTTCCAGTTTAAATTGACTTTACATTGTCGACAAAAGGCTTGAGTTGTAAACTCCAAAAATAGTGTGTGGTAGCATGCACCTTTAACATTGTCTTCTAGCCCAGGCCTACAGAACATTTCTGTAGTATTAATATTATTTATTATTTTTTCAAATTCACATAAATAGTATTTAGAGTCCCACTCAACTCCAGTTGGTGGCAGTAATGCAACAAGAAGTGACTTGCTATCCACCACAAAACTAGAAGATGAATAGAAAAAAATGGTGATTGTGCAATGTGAAACTCCAAAATTCACTAGAAAGTAAATAGATAAACGATTTGTGTAAATAAATAAATAAGCATAACCATTGATGCCACCCATGCATAAACAAGTGCCCCACATGGGCCACCCCATTTAAAAGTCTTGAACAAGGCTCTGCAAAGCTCCGGTATGCATGGCGCTTCTTTTATCACCATCGCCTTTAATCTCCATCACCCATGAACCTCAAACCTTAAACTAAAGTGATGAAGTACTAGGATTAGTACTTTCATCAAAAAGCACACCCATACCTTGATATAGCTACTGCCCTCTAGTGGAGATATGGTGGAATTGGCAAAGGCCAAATTTCTTTCTTTGTTACGGTTCACTTCAAATAAAATAACCAAATAGTGGCGAAACTCCAAAGGTAAAAACAAAAACAGAAATGTTCTGAAGAAAAGCTGCAAATAAAATCGGACTTATTGCCAATGTGTGACCCATTTATTTAGAACAGTCTGAGCAGCACAAATCAACTGTTCTATGACCCAAATCAGTTTCATGAGTTGATCTAAACTGGATCCATATCTGTTTTGTTTTTCCAAAGTGGCCTCACTCTGAACGCTCATGTTGCATTTCATCTGACTTTCATGCCACTTAAGTGTGATAGACAGCACAATTATTGCACCGGGGCAGCTGCAAGCTCACATGTGGGATGTCATGTTTTCTGTGTATGAAGGTGACTTCATGGCCTTTTGCTGCATGGCGACTGCTTCTTAATTATGTGTTAGAATCAAGTTAGGATGGTGAAACGCTTCAAAAATGTCCTTCTTAGCAGGTTAGGAGATGAGAGGAAACCACTGAGGTGCAGACTTGGTCAAGCCTGCGGTCTGATGACCTGTGAAAGCCCAGCCACAGTCGATGACATGTAGCAGCAAACGTGTGTTTTTGGCTAAGGTTAGCAGCAGATCTCACCTGAGCTTCACACACCAGAAGCTAACTCTATAATTAGAACCAGACACAAAGAAAGGGACTGTCTATAAAAACGGTACTCTTGCTCTTATATTGTGGCAACTTCACCTCAGACAGTACTTCCCCATTTATGGAAAGGCAAACATTCTCTATTTTGAGTGAAATTTTAATTGTGGATTAAAGTTTAAAAAAAAGAACAAAAAAATGCTGAACACTGATCATTTAAGGTCTTTATTGTTAAATGGACATGTGACTTCTGTGATAAGTGGAAATCCTGCTTTTGTTGAGATTCAGATATTAATTTCCCCAAATCATCCTTTGTTTGTGCAGATTTCTACAAATATATTCTAAAGGAGAAAGTTCCCACGACCACACATACATGTTTCACCTTAGCTTTACTCTTTATTTCTATCTCAAAGTTTTCCTGCAGATCCAGTTAAGGTCATATTTTGTTTCATCTGTGAAGCTGTCTCTTTTAGTAGTGTGGCCTCCACCTGCTGTCAGCAGTTAAACATTTATTCCAATTATAGCCATCTGCAAAAGTTTAATAGTGTTATAATTGTGTTTGTATGCGTCTCACAAGTCTGAACTGACTTCTCTCCTTTGTGAGAGTTGGGTATAGCGTTTGAATAAATATCTTTGTTTAATTTATTTATTTGGCCCATTTTACTCTCCTTTTTGCCCTTAAACAGCAAATATATTTAGGCAAAAGTAAGTAATTAGGTACAGTTATTACAAAGTTTTTTATTTCATTGTACCCGCAGAGACAAAAATAAAGCATGTGTGGATGTTTCTGTGCAGATAAGTGTGGCTGTGTGTTTGTGTTCTTGTTTTTGTGCCATAATTGGGTCCTAAAGCATAACAGTACTCAGAGGGACATCAGTGGAGCTGAGGACTCAACTGAAGTCTTCGTAAATACAGTCAGTTCTAAGGGCCTAGCATGCATCGTGTCAATCCATCGTCCTTTCAGAACTTTCTACTCAGATGGTGCGAGGGGGTGTGGCAGTCACTGCCGCTGCACCGCCCTCTCGGCCCGCCAGGAAATCCCTCCTTGTGGCACACTTTTCAAACAATAAGCGTGGGTGGAGTGAGACTCCAGTAGGGGGGTGACTTGCTCTTTAAGTAAGTAATTAATGTGTGTAAAAATGCATTTGCGTAGTTTTGTTTTACTGACAAACATATTGTTTATTGCAAAAGGAGTAAGGAAACTGCCTCTAGACTAATGGTACTGCTCTGTGCAAGAAAAACTTCAATTGCAGAAATTCAACTGCTGGGGTAAAAAAAAGCATGCTTTGTGTGTTCCTGCACAAGAAAGATCAATTGCTACTGTCAGTACTTAACTTTCAGAGCTGCTGGTCAGATAAAGAGCAGAGAAGCTCCTCACAGAGGAGCAGAAACTTAGAGGAGGAGTGCAAAAGGATTTCTTTTGAATAGGAGGTGTGGGAGTCCATGCAGAAAGCTTAGGGGCAAACTGTAAATAGTCTAATCCAGCATCTAGTTCATCTACAGTTGAACTAACTCCTCTTTCTAATCTTGGTAAAATGATCATGCATGTTCTAAACTATTTTAAAATCATTTTTTTGTGTGTTCTCAGGCTCATTTACGCTCAGTGGATGTAAAGATTCTGCAACAGTTACTTGCTGTCCACGAGGGTATCGAGGCAGTGAAGTGGCTGATGGAGGAGCGCAGCACGCTGACCAGCAATTGCAGCAGCCTGACCAGCAGCCAGTACAGTCTAGTGGAAGGACCCGACACCTCCTGGAGGGGCTCCTGGAGCAGCCTGCAGGATCCCACTAATGACAAACTGGACAACATTTCGATTGGCAGCTACCTGGACACTCTGGCTGACGACATGGACGAGTATTGCCCCTCAAGCTCAGAGTCGGTCATCTGCTCCACCACTCCATTAGTCTCAGAGGCTACTGCTGGGGGTCACATAAC
This sequence comes from Nothobranchius furzeri, assembly GCF_043380555.1. Taxonomy (NCBI): domain Eukaryota; kingdom Metazoa; phylum Chordata; class Actinopteri; order Cyprinodontiformes; family Nothobranchiidae; genus Nothobranchius; species Nothobranchius furzeri. The sequence goes on from NC_091748.1 coordinate 68,341,674, forward strand.
GGGAGGATCTAGGGTCACGGTGTCTGGGACAGGACCTAGAATGGGGGTCCGGTCAGGCAATGGTGCTGGAACTGGGATTTGGTCTGGGACAACTAACAGTCTAAAAAGGGATGGAGGTGAGCCAGAGGTTAGAGGTGGACCTGTGAATATTGTGAGAAGTGTTGTTACTGCGGCTGATAGCAGTGGAGCTGGAGAACCAGCAGTCACATCCGAGGACTCCAAGTCAGATGCTCCAGTCTGGACCAAGCCTGCAGGGGTGGATAAAGCAAGCTTTGTTTCAAAGGAAAACACTCAGACACAGTCGAAGAAGGCTAATGGCATCATGGAGAAACCAACAGCAAATATAAGCAGCCCAACTCGCAAAGGTCTCAGTGAGAAACTGGGAAAAAGCCAAAGCCCAATAGTCAAGCCTTGCAAAAATGGAAAAATTGATTTGGAAACATGCAAACTGAACGGTAAAATGCACCTGGAGTACGACGCTCACTGGCACTGGGTACAGTCACAAGAAGATGTGACATTTTTGTAAAAACAATCTAGGTAAAGCGGACAATAAATGCTTGTTTAGCAGAATCAAGGCCAAGTCATCAAAGGTTAAATAAGAGTGAATTACAGAGTGAGACGCACACAGTGAGGCTTCCCTCAGTGGGTTTAATAGACGTTAACATATCTATCTGGTGTTCCCTTGTGGTGTTCCCACTGGTGTGGGAATCTGGTGTTCCCGACACTAACTTTATAGAAAACAGCATTGATGTCAATATTAAGGTGGATGCACATGACAGGATTTATGCCTGTTCTCCGGGCTGCCTCACAAATGTAGAAGAATAAAACACTTTCAAAATCAGTGCTATTCTTTTCTCAGGATGAAATTTAGCATTCTCTGTTTTAATTGAATATTTTTTAGTTTTTATTACAAATAAAGCACAGTGACGGGATCTGCCAGAGAGAGACATTTAAAGGTGCAATATGTAAGAATGGAGTAAGAAAGAAATCCTGTGGTCACATTTTGGTGAGACAGTCTGTTTTTCTGAACAAAAAGTGACTTTCTCACTCCCTTTCTGTGAGTTTCATGGCAGTTGCCAGTTACAGCACCAGAAGATTCTAGAGAAGTGAAGACAAGTCATACTCTAGCCTCTTTTAGAAAACAATGCCGCCAATTTGCCACAACGCTGAGCCGGCATCTGGGAGTCTTACCCCAAAATTCCACTATCTCCACTCCGCTGCGCTCCGCTCCGGCACGAACTCTGCAGCAAAAACGGTCCCGTTGTAGTCAATCAGAGCTGTTCCACTACTGCAGCCGTGCGGCGCAGTCAATGGACAGAAATCACAACCGCCCAACAGGAAAGGGAGCAAGCACAACTTCCGTTATTTCACAATAAATTGATAACAAAAGTGTTTTTTTGTTTCATATGCACAGGCTTAACAACTTTTAACAACCATCAATGGCGGCTGAACTTTAAATGCACAAAAATAAGCCATAAATACAGTTTCCACTATCAAAGTAGTCACACTTTGTTGATCCAAACACTGCTGATCTCTCAACACAAATGATGGGCAGATTAAACAGTTCATTTCGATGCTTCTCCCACACAACGGGTGTTTGGATCTAACTTCCGCGTTTATTGCTCGGACTGTATCGCAAGATCTCGAAAATCCCGCGGATGCCTGTTTGCGCACCTCAGTTCTCCGCACCGGAGCGGAGCCGTTGTAGAGCGGGTACCAGTATAACTTGAGTTCAGAAACGAGCGGCAGCGGAAAGGGGGGGCGGAGCGAAGCGGAGATAGTGGAATTTTGGGGTTAGGTTGTTTATAAGTGGTCAGACCTTGGTAGTAATGTGGCGCATTCGTGTCCTTTTTACAAAACATTACGCAATGCCGGTATAAAGGGGTGTGGGGGCCTTTTTTTCTTGGACATAACTGGCTTTTCATTGCAATCGTAGCTCCGCTCGTTAAGTTTTTTTAACAGGTCGTTCCTAAAGGTGTTTGTCCTCCACCGTCCTAATCGTTCTCTGGTGATCTGACCTCCAGTTCCAACAGAAAGAAGCTCCTGGAGCTCTGCATCGCTCCAGTTTATCATGTCAGCTGGTTCTGTTAACAAAAGCAAAACTTACTGCTCGTGTTTACTTTCATTTTCAATGTAGTTGCCGGCCAGAGCTCGGCAGTAACTCCTCACGTGATCATGACGCCTCCCTCTGTTGCGCCAAGGCGTAATATGCATTCACAAGTCCAGTGTTGCAGTAACATTACTACTAAGTGTGGTGTTACTAATCCTATAAAATTCCCTTATTGCCATGCCGCCACGGAGCATTCATAAGGGCATCTCCACCGCCGCTACATGCTTGCTTAGCGTGAGGATTGCTGTAAAATCACTGACGCAAGTCAGTGACTCGATGCAATTTTGAGGGTTCCTTATATAGGAAACTTTGTTTCTGATTGGCTTAATGAACTGACCTGTATTGGAATGTTTACTATGTGAAGTGCCTTGAGACGACTCTTGTCGTGATTTGGCGCTTTATAAATAAACTTGAATTGAATAAGACCCACCGTGGCGGCAGTATTATGCTGATTTGCCAGCATAGTGGGCCTTCTAAAAAAGGGCTAAAGTAAGTTGATAAGTAGGTAAATATTTATTTCTGGTGTTAGCACTCTTGGGTGTTTTACAGTAAAGAGTGCTTAATACACTTATGTCTATCGCGTCGGAGGGAGTGTGGTTGTATTAATATTCGCTTGCTGTTATAGTTCTGAATGACTCGTTAAAAGAAATAAAACACCACGATTGACTCATTATTAACTTCACACATATATATCACTGTAATATCAAGTTGCTTCTAATTACCTGTTAGCATTGTTAGCTCAACATTAGCCTCTAGTCTGCTTTACCTGATAACAGAAAATGGTAAATGGCCTGTATTTGATATAGCACCTTCTAGAGTCCTGGACCCCTCAAGGCGCTTTACAACACAATCAGTCATTCATCCATTCACACACACATTCACACACTGTTGGGGATGAACTACAATGTAGCCACAGCTGCCCTGGGGCACACTGACAGAGGCGAGGCTGCTGAGCACTGGCGCCACCGGTCCCTCCGACCACCACCAGCAGGCAACGTGGGTTAAGTGTCTTGCCCAAGGACACAACGATAGCGACAGACTGAGCGGGGCTCGAACCTGCAACCTTCCGATTACGGGGCGAGCACTTAACTCCTGTGCCACTGTCACCCCCATGTTTAGAAAAAAAACATAACAATGCCGTGGCCTCCTAGTGGTACAAGAAATAACTTCTGGGTCGCTCCGGTTTACTGACTTCAGTTCTTTAAACAACTCTGGTGCTTTTACCTGGCCGGTGTCAAATTACAATTGCTGGCACTGCAGCGTTAGCTTGGCGCAGACTCTGCATTCCTGCAGGCTCACAGAGTGTAAACAGTGACTACGTCCCATTTTGACTATTTTAAAAGGAGAAAAACTGGCAACCCCCCAGCAGAATCAGAAGGAAATTTCTTTCAATTTAACCTTCCAGATATTAAACAGTTTTGTGATTATTTCCTTGTAAAATTCTTACATATTGTTCCTTCGAATTCTGAGCTGAATTTTTGAAAATATTTGGAACTTTTTCCTACAATCATAACTTCTTTTCAGTTTCAGAATTGTTTTATACTTTAAAGCTTATTCTTCAAATTCAACAATCAGCTGTTTTACTAAACGCTCGTACATTTTAAACAGACAATAAATAAATTTGGATTTTTATTCCCAAAGACTTTTTGAGTAAAAAACAGGAAAACTTCCTGTGATCCATCTTGTTGTTGAGTAAAAAACAGGAAAACTTCCTGTGATCCATCTTGTTGCATCCTAACCCTCAAGTTGGGACAATCCAACAAAGAAATGGCTCCTAAATAACAATATAATATGGCCAAACCCCTTTTCCCACAGTGAAACCCCTTAAAAAAAATTACATTGTGTAGATTTACTTATATGCAAGTATTAAACAGTACTATCTTGAAATTAGTGCGCATGTTTTTGCCAAAAATGTCTGACTGTAGATGATATTATTGAAGAAAAAAACTGAGGTTTAAAAAAATGTACACACAATAATAATAAACATTCAATGATATTTATGTGTCTGTGGGCTTTTACCTCAATGCAACCATCTACAATATTGTAAATTCACAAAGTTACAACCCAGCTGTGCATCTGGTATTAGCTGTGGCTGACTTTATGCAAATCCTGAATATATAGCTTATTTTTTTTTATTTATTATGATTAGTTTAGCTTGTCCTAATTTTATTTAATTCTGAAGTTGTGCCTAATTAATGTAAACAACACAATCCTGTCTTTGTCCTCAGACGATTGCAGTGTTGTAATGATGATCGGAATGTTTTGATTGGTTGTGTTTCTTGCTTTTGGGTGCCCCAGCCTCTGCTTGTGTGTATAAATAGCAAGACCAACAATCTTTGTGCTTTCTTTATGTGGTTGTGTTCTGTGTTGACTGGTAATTTTGTTCTGCTGACTGGAGAGATGCTACATGGTTAGCTTTAGTGTTAGAAACGTGTGGAAGACTGAAAAATCAGGCAATAATTGGCGAGTCTGTCTTCTGTTTTATTAAAGCAGAAACTTGCAGGAAAATGAATCAGATCAAAAAGTATTTTCTCCAGTAGATGACACGGCTACTGCTGAGCAAGTGCATTTTTATGAGCGTTAAACAGATTCATGTCTACTGCCCTAAAGATGAGCCCAGCTGATGTCTGAGCCGGATGTCGGTAGATGAGTCCCGAAAGGTTAACGAAACATTTTTTGGCTCACTCTTCACTATATTCATCCTGTCAGTGAGCATTTAGTCTTGTAAATGTTTATGGAGTAGTAGACCACAACTATGACTCAGAGGCAAATATCTTGTGTTGTCTCTGCGATAAATGTGTTCTCGTGGAAAATTAATCTGACCCGTGCATGAGCCAGAGTTTCTGCAGCCACCAAAACAAATGACGGTGTGTTAGCCCGGGCCTAATGGCATCAGAATGAAGATTTTAACTCTGTTTATTGGCTCTGAAACCATTTTGTTGAGTATTTTATTGCTAGCTGAGAAAGTGTTCTGTTCTCATATGCAGGTAAAATTGATAACCATGTTATTACAGTTTAAATACATGCTTCACTGGATTCAGACAGGACAGAAAGTGACCTTTTTATTCCTTCTGCTGCCTCATTAGTTTGTCTTTTTAAAACTAGTTTCCCTGATGGTTGGTGGGAGTATAACCTCTAAATATAAAAGATTTTTAGCCGTTTTATTGATAATGTGACATGTTACCCATGCTTCCTTTATAGGAGTTCTGGGAAATTTCTGGGAGGTGGGAAGGTGACAGGAATAATGTCATGGCTCAGTCCTCTCAGGTCAGCATATTGCAAACGTTTCAGCAGTGAGCGATGTCGCTGATCAGCACCAAACGACGTCCTCGAGCATTAATAAAACATTCGGCTAAAAGTTTCATTTAGTCAGAATATATAATTTAATCCATTCAAGAGACAGAAAACACCGTTTGAGATGTGAAAAGAGGCTCTGAATGACCACAAGATGTGCTTATTTAGTTTTCTTTACAGTATTTCCATAAAACAATGTGACGTTCGGTGTTCGGAGGGACTTCTGAAGCATTGTTCGGCGTTAGGAGTTTAGAAACAGTGATTTTACAGTAGCGTGAAAGCTGCTTACTTTCTTTTCCTTCCTTTCTGCTTCACCAAAAACTCTTCAGATCCTACATATCATGATTGTTGAGCAAAGTCCTCCGACATCATTTCCCACTGACTTACAACCAATCAGCATGAAGTCCAGAACAATTCAATTCGATTCAAAAATACTTTATTAATCCCAGAGGGAAATTGATTGCTGTAGTAGCTCAGAATAATAATAATCCAGTCATCAAAGAGTTGTTGTATATTACAATGGCTGTTGGCAGGAAGGATCTCCAGTAGCGGTCAGTGTTGCAGCCAAACTGAAGAAACCTCTGACTGAAGACACTCTTGCGTTGTCGGACAGTCTTGTGAAGAGAATGCTCAGGGTTGTCCATCATTTTCTTGATTCTCTGGAGAATCCTTCTTTGCATTATCTCCTCCAGCGGTTCCGAAACTGCCGAAACTCTGGCTGAGTCCTTGAAAGGGCTTGGAGTTCCTCCATCTTGTTGGCCAGTGATCTCACATTGCCCATTATGATCGATGGAGGAGATGGTTTGAATTTCCTCTTTGTCTCCGTTTTGCTCCCGCTCTGCACCCACGCTTCTTGCGTTTTAGCTCATTTGGGATTTGTGGCTTCAGTTGAGGTATTATTTCAGCCTTTCCAATGTTAGTCAGCTGCTCCCGATTGTAAACCAGCTTGTTGCCATGGTTACGCATCATAACAAATGCTCAAAAGTGGAAAAAATAGCAGTAAAAAATCCTCTAAGCTTCACAGCACCAGAAACAGAAAAATAAAATGTCCAAAAAAATACCGTTTTCCTTGGGAAACTAGAAGAAAAAATGTCCAAGAAAAGGCAAAACTTACATATAGTCAACAGAGCTACTCCAACATGCAGCCGCCCAGAGCAGCGCAGTTCCGGAAAAAAAAAAAAACAACCAAAAACGAACGTCTACTGGGTCTTTCCCGAGTACATACCCCAGTTCCAGTACTGGATTGGTACCTTAAATCTCCTCTTGGTCATGTGAATGCAACGAAGGTCTGGTTGGAATTACCCAGAAATTCCTATAGTGGAAAAGGCCTATCAAAAACCTCAGCGGCACATAGAAAGCACACTTCTGCATGCTTGATATATATATAAGTAATTCCCCTAATAGAGAACGCCGTTTGCAGCAGGAGAAAATTGCACACATAACTTTTGTGCAGAAAGTACTTTAAGTGGTTCTAAAGAGAAACAGCTAAAATGCATCTGTAACACACTGAAATGTAAAACAATATAATTGCTTACAATGATGTAAAATAAGTTGTAACTGCATTCGGATTTAGATGAGTCAGCCTATTATAACGTGAACAGGCCAGGGTTTCTTTCAGCCATATTTCTTCTTCCCTCCGTGCAGCCATGATTTAGACGTTAAAACCAACATCTATTCATCTAAACCACTGAAGTGTCTCCTCTCTTTTCCTCCTGGCGTTCCTTTCATCCTTCTTTCTGCCACCCCAGTGGTTTGATGGAAACATTCGGTCTGTGCCAACAAACACATCATGAGCGCCCAATGCCCTCTCGCTGGAGACAGCACCATAAAGCCGACACCGGAGTAACAAGGACAAGTGAGGAGAACTAGACCCTGAGCTCTGGAACAAATACAAACACCTCCTCGTACGAGAAAGACGTCTGCCTATATCTTCCAGTGACAGTACAGACATGAACTCATTTGAGTCATCCTTTCCTTTTAACATAAAACAATATTACAGACTAAAGAAATAGGTCTGCTCTGCTAGTTTGTGGTTTTCTTTCCAAACGAGCTGAGGCAACGGAAAGAAAATAGTGCAGGAGACAGAGCTGTCAAACTCATTACATCAGCCCTATAGTGTGTCTTTCTGGAGATATGCTGCAGCCAATAATGGTTTAATGTACTTTCTCCAGTCAGGTCCAGTTTAAATTTGGAACATAATCACTACTTTAACCACTTTATAGCAGAGATTTACAGAACAGCGATTATTTGTGGTCTGATCATTTCTGCACGTGAGTTAGAAGCGTTACTAAAGCTTTTGGAAAACAGATTTTGCACAAAGAGAATGTATTTTTGGAGTAAATGAAGATATGCAAATAACTTACTTTGAGTTCTGTTATTGTTATCGAGTGCCTGATGTGCGCTGGTGTGTTTTTCTAAGCATTGAGTACCTGCTCCCTCACGCTATTCTGGGAACAAGATAAATGGCGTGATTAGATGAGTGGATATCCACGTTGTGGTTGCCATGGCAATGGGGTTGAGCAGGCGCCAGCTCTTGTGGTTATATAAAACAATACTTGCAGTGGTGGAAGTGGAGGCACTTTGTTTAATGGCAGATGAAACAATTAAAACATCTGATAATTTAAAGTACACCGGCGTGTGGACACGACGACTTTAACGTGGCTGCTCACGATGAGTCAGTCCACGATATAATGTAAAACCCGTGTTTTAGTCCCGAGTTGGAAATTTGGCTTCAGCTGCAGTTTTTATTTTAGATTTCTCCAACTGGAAGCTAAGAAATCTGATTCCCACGTTCAACTAAATGCAGCATGTTGTAAAGCAGTTGGAAAGATCCAGATGTGATCACAGATGTGCTCAGCACATGTTGCTTGATTTGGTGAAATAATGATCTCTTTTTATGCTTTAAAACTGTTGCAAGTCGTGTTTTACTCCATTTTAATTAGAAGGAGCTCAATTTTAAATATTTTCATGATCAAAAATTCCGTTTTAATACTTTACTGAAAGAAATTGGACAAACTTAGAAAATAATGAGCAAAGATTTTAATAGACGTCGGCCGACTGATAATGAGATGTTTGATGTTGAATTCTGGTCTCAGAAAAATAAGCATTCAGCCACAAATCAAATCAAATTGTATTCATGAAGCACTTTTCATGCAACGAGTGCAACTCAAAGTTCAAGGAAGTTTTCACAAAGTGACATGTTTCTTTTCCTTGTATCTTCTTCATATTTCGAGCATTTGCTTGTCTGTGTCTGTTCACATCTCAAAATGCTGATAGAAAATGGAAACGAGTCCCACTGAGAGCTCACTGGACCAGATCTCAACGATCCAGATCCAAACCTCAACCCAGCCAAAACAAAGCAGTTTAAAGATGAAAGCCTCAGAGGCCATCGGTGGTTCAGCTGAGTGATGATCCCGCCTGACTGAGTGGAACGTCTTGGTTTTATTTTTCTTTATTATTTCGTTATGCAATCTAACCAGATGAACAACAGTTACTTTTCTCTTTGTAAACAGGAAGTGTGCTTCAATGATTAACTGGCTGTAATTGTTGTTATGGAGAATTATATATATGTGGTCTGTAAATCAATGATTAAAGATATTTTAAACGTTTTCATTGTGTCAGCTTCAGAATTCCCTCGTAATCAAAGTTTTAGAAAGCTTCTGCAGTTTAAGTGAAACGACAAATATATCAGCAACTGTTTGTCTTACTCTATTTAAACTGTTCTGGTTTCTAAGATTTTCTGATCAATATTTGGCTCTCCTGCACAGGTTTATCAATACCAATCCATTAGCGTTTGGCTAGCTCAGTGGCTGTAAATTACTCCTGCACAGGAGCAGGAAGTAAGTGGCTCTTTGCGCAGACTCTCGTTCAAAAGGTCAACACCTCTGAGATGAAATCACTTTTTTTACAACTATTAGGGTCACAAATCTAAAAGGTCGTCCAGTCAGCTGCCATTCCTGCCTGTTTATAAATAATGTTGGAGGGCAAGTTTTTAAAAGCTGATGTAGCGTTTTATTAATAGATAGATAGATAATAGATAATCTTTATTGACAGACTCTTAGGTCCAGATAAAATACATATAAAACAACAGATCAATGAAACAAAATAGATAAATAGAAATAAAAAGATAACAGCATAAAATTGAATAAAAATCTAAATGTAATTAAAAGCTTTACTATAAACTGTTCCACACAAGGTTAACCACACAAACACTTCAACCAGTGGTTCCTTATACTGGAGAAATAGCGACAACTGCTCACAGTAGGATCAGTGATTGCTAAAATTATACTGTTGACAGAGCTATCCAGTCGACCTGTAAAAGTGAATATGAGTTTTCTTAAAAGAGCTTTAAAAGTACAAACGCCTGCTGTTACAAACATCTGACTGGCACTGCCCCCTCTGGGTATTTTAAGTATGATCCTTAAGGCATCGTTGTATGCAACTTGCAGCTTGTTCATGCTGCTTTGATTGTAGGATGACCACAGTTGGGCTGTGTAAAGTGGAGTACAATATGCTTTAAATAAAGCCACCTTAACTGGAGGTGAACAAAAACCAAACTTACGTGCTATAGTATTAGCTTGTGCATACAGCTTACAGCACTGTCTGTGGATGTCAGCATCATCACGCATTTGATCAGTAATAAAGTGGCCAAGGTATTTCACCTTCTCACACACATTAAGATCACTATTAGACAGTTTGAACACAGGAAAGTTTAGCTTTTTATCCTGCTTGGTTCTACATATCAAGATAGCACTTTTAACAGCATTATACTGGATATCGTACTGCACACCATATTCAGAGCAGATATTTAGGAGCTGCTGTAAACCAGCACTACTTGGACTAAAGACCACCAGATCATCAGCATACATCAGATGGTTGATCAAAGTTGTACCCATCAAACATCCTGCGTTACAGGCTCTCAGCTGCACTGACAGATCGTCAACGTACAGATTAAATAAGATAGGAGACAGAATTCCACCCTGCCTAACACCATTACTAACGCCAAATGGTGCAGAGATGCTGGCACCCCATTTAACCTGCATCATCTGATGAGCATACCAGTAAGACAGGATTCTCACAATAAACCCAGGAACCCCCCGTAGCTTTAACTTAATAAAAAGTTTTCTGTGGTTTACACAATCAAAAGCCTTAGAAACATCAATAAAACACATAAGGACAGAAGAATTTCTATTTCTGTACCAGTTGACCATTTCTTTAAGTGCGTATATACACATGTCAGTACCATGTTTTGGCTTAAAGCCAAACTGATTATCCAAGGAACTGAGGTACACAGTGACTCTATTAAATATGATTCTTTCAAAAACTTTAGATAAAACACTGGCTAGTGCAATCGGCCTATAATTATCCATACTGGTCACCTTCCCAGATTTGTTCTTAATGACTGGAACAAGCAGAATTGCCATCATTGAGTCTGGTAGTATGCCATGAATCATGAACCTTATTATTTATGAGAATAAAAATATATAACCGTAACATTTGTCTGCTGGATGTGGCATTTGAAAATGGAAGAAAATGTATAAATGTGGGAGATGCAAGTGCAGCTGTTGCTTTGGATAAACAGAAATGGTGGTGATTGAGAAGGTGTCCTCAGAGTCGATGGGGCAGGACACCCAGCTGGTAAATTTCACAGAGGGGCCTTGCAGCACAGGAAGTCGTCACCATATTAGGAGATTACTTTAAGTAATAGAGAAAATGCATGTAGCCTATTCAAGTACATACCTGCAAACTTGTCATCTTTTCTTGAAGCCAAACATGGCGTCCAAGTGAAGTCGTATAGGTCCGAAGGGTTTTTTCTGGGGGCTCTTCGGTCGGGTTTCAGCAGTGCCTTTCAGTCACTCTTTATGAGCATCAGTCTGAGAAAGGAGGAGGATTTATCTTGCTCACAAACTATCTTTGTTGTAGCGTGCCAATCATCATTTGACCAATCAAGGTCAAGGTCAATTTTATTTATAGAGTGCATTTACATCAGCAAAGCTACACCAAAGCGCTGTACAAGATAAAACAAGAAACAACAGATCAACAATAAAAACCTAAAAAAAGATTCCCCCCGTAAGGGGAAAAATATCTAACTGGTCAGATATTCGGCTCAGCGCCTCATAAGGCAGAAAACCCAGTGAAAATCAGGCGCACACGGCGAGGTATCTGCTGAGCAAACGGTCATTTGAGGCCGTTTACTCAGCAGATTGCTCTCGTGTGCGGCAGGCTTTAAACTGAAATAATGTGGCATTTGCATCTTCTCCAAACAAGTAATGTTCTTAACCCTGAAGGACTTGAGCAGCTTTGTTTAATTGGGTAAATCGTTGTTAAATGAAGCAAGAAAAGTGTTTTCAGCTGCCTGTAGAGTCGGCAAAAGCTTCATTTTTACTAACAGCGTCTATAAGAAGCTTCAGAGCTTCAGAGCAGCAACATTTAAAGGCCATCTTTCATTTTAGACACATGTTCAAGCCCTTATATTCTAACAGGTCTAAACGTTATACTCTCATTAAATAAAGGGAGATATTTCTAAATGTCTCTGTCTTAATACACAGAGTAAAAAACCAGCAGCTGTATTCTTTGGTATGTTCCTGCTGTGCTGCTTTTCTAACTGCATTGTTGTTGTTGTTTTAAAACCCAGAAAGGGTTTCTCTTTGCAGCCGCAAACAAAACTGTCAGCAAGGTAGAGAGAAACCTTTTCTGTGTTTTAAAAATGAACCAACAATGCAGTTAACAGCTTTCTTGTTCTGTGGATTATATAATCTGTGACAAAGAGAATGATGTACCACCTGAGATGGGCAAGCTCTGGCCTATTTTAGGCTTTCAGTGCCTGTTTACATGCAGCCAAAACATCTCCCATCCAGTGACGTTTACTGGCTGAACAGAACCACAGACTCGGGCCGCACTGCACCACTAATGTCTTTAAGTATTCCTCTGTGTCACGACAGCAACCACTCAGAATACTTAGAGTCTTCTAGAATTGCCTGGAAAACCACCGAAAGCTGCAGCACTCACTCTGTAAAGAGACATCTTTCAGCTTGACGTCTTCACAAGGCGAGCGAAGAGAGAGAAATTCAGCTCCTGCTCAACATGCAGCACAAATAACTATCAGATTATTAAAAGAAGAGTTTTGTTTAAGCAGGTGGAGAACAGCTTTTATGAGGATTCTGTAAATCAGTGTAAGGATGAGTCGTCTCAGTTCCTGATGCGATTCCAGAGGAAAAATGTAAATATCTTAGTTGGTCACAAGGTTTACAGGGAAATCCACCCGCTCAAAATCAACCCTTTCACCACATTTTTAAAAAATTTCATCTTTCTACCCTCATTTTTTACATTTTGGGTGAGTGGTCATGTATATTTACTAAAATTTTGAATGTTTTAAAAGGGAAATAGAAAATTTTCCTGTTTTTGTTTCAATTTTCTACCAGCAGACTTTCCATCCATCCATCCATCCATCCATCCATCCATTTTCATCCGCTTATCCGAAGTCAGGTGGCGGGGGCAACAGCCTAAGGCGAGAGGCCCAGACTTTCCTCCCCCCAGCCACTTGCACCAGCTGTTCCGGGGGAATCCCAAGGCGTTCCCTGGCCAGGTGAGTGACATAGTCCTTCCAACAAGTCCTGAGTCTACCTTTAGGCCTCCTACCAGTTGGACGTGCACGGAAAATTTCACCAGGGGAAGCGTCCAGGAGGCATCCTGACCAGATGCCCGAGCCACCTCAACTGGCTCCTCTCGATGTGGAGGAGCAGCGGGTCTACTCCAAGCCCCTCCCGGATGACTGAGCTTCTCACCCTATCTCTAAGGGAGAGCCCAGTCACTCTGTGGAGAAAGCTCATTTCGGCCGCTTGTATCCGCAATCTTGTTCTTTCAGTCACTACCCAAAGCTCATGACCATATGGTGAGGGTAGGAACGTAGATCGACCGGTAAATCGAGAGTTTCGCCTTCTGGCTCAGCTCTCTTTTCACCACGACAGACCGGTACAACGCCCGCATCACTGCAGATTCAGCACCAATCCGCCTATCGATCTCACGCTCCAGCTTTCCATCACTCGTGAACAAGACCCCGAGATACTTTAACTCCTCCACTTGAGGCAGGACCTCATCCCTGACCTGGAGAAGGCATTCTACCCTTTTCCGAATCACTTTATTACAATTATACACATTAATTACACAATAATACACTTTACCTTACTATGCAATTACCATGTAAGTACTCTGAAATTAGGGGACTGTAAGAGGAAGTGTTACCAAAACTTTATTTTGTCTAACAAATGGCATATTTTTAATTAGCACTTTTGTTCAGTGACTGCCTTTTATTGAAGAGTTTGTTCGTTCCGTTTTTCTTCCAGGTCAGTCTGGGGTCACGGAGGTCACATCTATTTCTGACTGACTCCTGGCCTTTTCCCAGGGCCATAAACTCATTTATGTTGAGAACATTCATGTTTGCCTTCAGAATGTTTTTTTCCTCATTCACATGATGCTAAATTACACCGAGCATAAATGCACAAGTAAATTAGTTGATTTAAAATCCTAATTAAGACATTTTACTTAAAGGAAAGTCAAAGTGTATGAAGAAATTCAATGTGATGAAATTATAGGCAAGGTTAACTTTTGTGGGGAAATAAAAATTTAAGCTTTAAAAGTGGCTGATGTTTGTTGAAATTTTTAATGTAACTCATGTCACGATGTGGAGGGAAGGTGAGGGAGGAAGAGCGGATCCTTCAGGCAGGTAAATCAACCCAGGCCAGACAGCAGCAGACATTTGGTTCCTTTTTAATGGTCAGGAGTGCAGACACGACAGGGTAGACAGATGTGACCATAAACTGACATGTAACGAGTACGAACCGACAAAACCACAAGCAACACACAAGGCTTATATACACACTGGGATGGGTAATCAGGTAACAAGAGGCAGGTGGACACAATTAAGGAAAAACTCAAGGCACAGGGGAGCAATAATGTGACAACTCAAGGCTGCTTTATTTACATATAGGGAACATTTCATTCCGATGTATTTGTTTTACAGGCCCAAGAAAATCAGTGAAAACATACAACAGTATCAGATTTAAAACACGCAAATTATATTTTAAAAATGAAAAGAGAACGTTATAAAATGTGTTGTTTTAAAGGTACAATAAGTAATTTTACAGAGAAAGAACCACAAAACAGTCTAAAACAGGAGGTAGGGCAGGTTGTCCAGTAGTTGGAAGGTTGTGGGATGAACTTGTGCTGTAGTTTGTTTATTTCTTGATTTGTTTTAATGAAATGTATGAAACAAATGTAGCAGTTGCTTTCTGGTATTTGGCTCCATCTGGTCTTTTTTCCTCTCTCAGTCCTCTGACTGTCTGTGAGGACGTTCCCAGACGATGGAATGTCCCAAACTATCCCACAAGCCGCCTGCTACCATCAAGTGTTTTTGCTGCAGAGGCCTCGGATCTGTGTGGGATCCTGAGGGAAAAGAACAACGGGGCAGAATCGGGCCGTGGTGTTCCCACCAAGTGACGTAATCCAGTTTGGGTCAAGGTCAGCAGACGATGGGGTTTGGAGAAATGCGCTTTCAGTTACTAATGGCTCCCTTTAGGTACTGTTGTGGAGTAACCCGTGTGTGTGTGTGTGTGTGTGTGTGTGTGTGTGTGTGTGTGTGTGTGTGTGCGTGTGTGTGTGTGTGTGTGCGTGCGTGTGTGTGCGTGTGTGTGTGTGCGTGCGTGCGTGCGTGTGTGTGCGTGATGCAGTCTAAAATAATCTTCAAAGTCAATATTAAGGCAGTTATTCTGCTAAGTTGTCATGCATGTTGGTTGTAAAACAATCC
Organism: Nothobranchius furzeri; assembly: GCF_043380555.1. Classification (NCBI taxonomy): domain Eukaryota; kingdom Metazoa; phylum Chordata; class Actinopteri; order Cyprinodontiformes; family Nothobranchiidae; genus Nothobranchius; species Nothobranchius furzeri. The sequence goes on from NC_091748.1 coordinate 68,356,880, forward strand.
TAACCTGTGACAGGGTATGTGTAATATGCCAGATTAGACCCTGCTCCCATGTATACGCGTTCCGATTTTTATGGGTATCATTTAATTCATTTTCAACAACATTTAATGAATATTTCTGGAGATTGACAATTAAAAACCACACATTGTCCCTTTAAGCACCAATTCAGAAGTTTAAAAGTCGGCAACGCTTCCTTTTACAGTCCTCTAATTACTAAACACGTACATGGTAATTACATACTAAGTTAAAGTGTATTATTGTTACTAAGTTCTTAAACAGTTATTACCATGTAACTCATGTTCATTTCTAGTTTTTATTTTTATTATGCATTCCCAGTAAATACAGCTTTACACAATAATTACATTTTATTACAAGTAAACACTTCAATTATACAACAATACACTTTAACTTACCATGTAATCACCATGTAAGTACTTAGTAATTAGGGGACTGTAAAAGGAAGCGTTACCTAAAAGTCTTAATGGAATGTTTGTGTTAGACATTTTGTGTCAGGAAGGTCGTTTGTTGAAGTGGAACCCAAATTGCAGTCGCCAGTTGGAGTGGTTAAAACTCCTTTCATGGAATATAAGGCCAGGGCAGGAGGAGCACAGGAACACAGGAGGCGAGGAACAAACACGTACAGCACACACAAGGAACCGACCAGGAGCTATGAACAGGACTGGGGAGGTGAGTGGAGACAAAGGGAGTAGGTGCGCTGATGATGGAAGACAGGTGAGGCAAGTTAACTGAGGGAGGGGAGGAAATCCAAAGGGTTCAACTGAAGGAAACTGAACTTCTTTGGTTTCTTGAAGACATTTTGCTTCTCATCCAAGGAGTTTTGTCAATTCGACGATCCCGGCTCCCACCAGAAAATGTGCTGTTGTGTCCTTGGGCAAGGCACTTAACCCACCTTGCCTGCTGGTGGTGGACGGAGGGACCGGTGGTACATGAGTATGGCAAGCCTCGCTTCTGTTCGTGCGCCCCAGGGCAGTTGTGGCTACATAGCTCATCATCACCAGTGTGTGTGAATGTGTGAATGACTGATTGTGTTGTGAAGCGCCTTGGGGGGTTGTAGAACCCTAAGAAGACACTATAAAAATACAGATCATTTACCATTTAAAGGATGTTGAGGAGGTGGTGTCTACAGTCCATCACCATCCAGATATTTCTGCTATGACTTTATGAGTCTCTGAGGAGCAGCTGGCTGATGGAGCGTTCCAGTAACACCACACTCTGCAGAGATGGTCTTTGTAATGCTGACACAGCTCATGGAAATGTATTTTCTGACACACACACACACACACACACACACACACGCACACACACACACACACACACACACACACACACACGCACGCACGCACGCACGCACGCACGCACGCGCACGCACGCACGCACGCACGCACGCACGCACACACACACACACACACACACATTAATCCATAGCCATCATGGTCAGATCCATACCACTACTTTGTACATATACTACAGCCTACTTCCTCCATCCGCTGAATGAGCAGTAAATACTCAAGTGATTGTCTAAACCTGCTGCCACATCTGTAAGAGAAGTAACTTAGAACTTTTACTGGATTTTATTTTTAGATTAAACCATTAGTTTGTCAGATAAGCGGAGACAAGAACACAGAATTCTGCATTGCTGCTCCTCTGCATGCCTGGACTACAAACCAATTAGGCCTTAATGGAGTCAGAGCAGAAAAGAAGGAGTGTTTTCACTTTGTTGGCCAGAGACAAGCACGCTTTGTGACACACATGCTGACAGATCTGCAGGCATTTCATTCATCTGACCCACTTACAGCTGACAATTAAACTGCCCTGGGTTGCTTCTTAGAATGGTCAGCATTATTTCACATAACAACAACATAGACCTCCACAGCCCAGGCACGGATTTGTGTTGCATTTAGAATTAAGGCAAAATGTGGTTGAAATCCAGAAATTGTGATGTGATGTTCAGATTATTGACACGATTTCTATGTTTTCAGTACTTTTAAAGCTTGAATTGCATGCATGCTTTATATTTTTATAAAAAAAATGGCCTTCATGATACCTTCTTGTAATCTATTACTTGTAAGTTACTTTGGACAAAAGCGTCTGCTATATGCATAAACATAATGAGCTTATTTTACTTGTTTCAGGTTTAAAAGTGAACTAGAAAAATAGTAGTGTGTGTGTGTGTGTGTGTGTGTGTGTGTGTGTGTGTGTGTGTGTGTGTGTGTGTGTGTGTGTGTGTGTGTCCAGGTGATGGTGGAGTGAGGGGACAAACACGGGAGAGAACAAGGACCACACGCTATGGATCTGTCTGGATATTCCCGGTACATCCTGAAATGTGTTGTGTGCTGACACTCTCCTTTGTTTTTCTTTTGTCCAACATGATGTCAGCAGTAACTCAGGCTAGCGTTAGCAGTAGCTTGGGCTTGTGTTGTTCTGTGGTCTCTGGGTTAAACATTTTGTTGGACCATCTTTAACTTTGAATATGGCACACATTCACTGTAGTATTGTTTTAATAAGCTTCTGCAGTGGCACCATATTTTGTCACGCTGTGGGTTGGAGGAGTAGGACCCAATACGCAGATACCCAGAACGACACGAGGCAGGAGAAGATGTAAAATTAAACATTCTGTATTTAGAATGATGAGTCCAAAGAAAACCTAGTAGGGCATGAAGCCAAAACCTAGAGGGGGGGCAACAGCAAACGACAAAGCAATGCCGACAAGAACAATGGATCAACCAAAAGACTGAGATGCAGGCAGGGTTATACAAGGGCAGGATGATCGGGAGATGAGCTGCAGGTGTGTGGGTAGAGAGAAATCTGGTGAAATCAATTTACTAATCAGGGAGAGGAAACTAAGGCCTAGTCCACACGTAGCTGGGTTTTTTTTTAAAAACGAATATCCGCCCCTCAAAAAACTTGCATCCACACCACCTCGTTTAAAGAAAAAATCTCTGTCCACACATACCCGGATAAAAACGTTGTTAAGGACATGCCAGACCTGTAGGCGGCAGTACTTCCCCCGTTCTTAACCTCGTCCTTCGTCTGTGGTCTTCCGCAAGGAGCAGTAATTCCGCTTGCAAAAACAAACAAGCAGAAAGCGCTTGGACAATTGATAAAGCGAGCGCAGCTCTGAGGGCATCCATGCTGTCGGCTAGTGTAAACACAGGTCGCACACGTGATGTCAGCATTTTTTTGTGTGCGGACCTTAAAACTCCGGTTTTGTCTGTCCACACGCAGACACCCAAAACGGAGAAAACGCAGATCTTCACTTTGGCCGAAGTTTTTAAAAAGATCAGTTTTCGTGTGAAAAAACTCAGTTTTCGTGTGGATGACAGGCCAAAACGTGGAAAAATATACACGTTTTGGCAGATCCCCCGCTATGTGGACAGGGCCTAAGCTGAGGAGGGGGAAATAAAACATGACCTATGAATAATAACCAAACCTAAAGACTAGAAAAAACAAGATAAATAACTAATGATCTAAGGAGAAAAGGACAACTAATAAACCGGTGGGGAAGGACCAAGGAAGGAACCTGAACCAATGAAAACTACAGGGAAAGACTAGCTAGATAATATAAATACAAAGAAAACTAAAGAATAAGTGAACCTGGGAAACCTGGTGGGAGCTGGAGACAAGAAGGGGCACAGGAAGCTTAGGTACACATGAGGGGAATCCTAGAGGGACACCTGGAGGGGTTGGAGACCTAAAGGGGCACAGAAACCTAAGGGGAGAACCTGGAGTGGGCTGGGGAACACAAGGAGACACATAAGGGGAACCTAGAAGGGGGCTGGAGAACACATGAGGGGGATGCAGGACGCAGAGCATGACCGATTTATTTCCATGCAGTGTTGCATTAATGTTTCACCAAGATCTTGCATTGATGATGGTAGATTCTGATTGCTGCACAAAGCCTTCTCCAGCACATCCCAAATATTCTCAATGGGGTTAAGGTCTGGACTCTGTACTCTGAAAATGACGTCTCATGCTCCCTGAAACACTCTTTCACTATTTGAGCCTGATGAATCCTGGCATTGTCATCTTGGAACACGCCCGTGCCATCAGGGAAGATGGAATATTCTGGTCATTCAGTGTATTCAGGTAGTCAGCTGACCTCATTCTTGGAGCACATCCTGTTGCTGAACCTAGACCTGACCAACTGCAGCAACCCCAGATCATAGCACTGCCCCCACAGGCTTGTACAGTAGGCACTAGGCATGATGAGTGCATCACTTCATCTGCCTCTCTTCTTACCCTGATGCACCATCACTCTGGAGCAGGGTCCATCTGGACTCATCAGACCAGTTTTTAATAAAGCAACAGTTTTAGTCATTTCTGTTTTCTCTGCTTGATGCCAGTGATCTGACCCTTCTCAAACAGACTAACATCTTTTCCACAACCACCAGATGTCTCTTTCCACGTGATTGTTTAAAAAATGAGAAGCAACTCATTGCACCAGTTGGGGTTAAATAACTTTTTGCAGCTAAAAGATAATCACTCAGTAATTATCGGAGGCTAGCTAGTCACTTAGTTAAATCCAGGTGGTGATTGTTTCTATTTTTTGGCCGGGTAGTGTATAATATAAACTCAATGTTCTAACTCAACATCCCCACCAACAACAAATGTGTTGGAGGTTACAAACTTTTGATTGTTTTTATAAACTTGGTGCAGATTAATCTTTCTCATGACTTTATTAAAAATATTTAAGTTGAGTCACATCTTAGTCAGCAGTGTAAAAAGTCAAAGGAAACAAGCTAATAATCCCAAATCCTATTGAAACCTTTTAGGTAGAAATTTATTTTTGAGTAGCAGAATCCAGTTTCTGTTTTGTGCAACACAGAAAACTCTATTTTTGAGGTTCAGTTTGTTGGCAGACTCTGTAGCAGTTGAGTCTCACTCATCTGTTTTTCTTTTTTCATGTTTTTATGTTATTTGAATCAATGCCAGGAACAAAAATCTCTCCACAGTGAAATATTGCCAGGTGTCTGATATAAGTCTGGCAACAGGCATCAAGCTGTTTGTACATTTGCAAGCTGAGAGCAGTGGAGGTGGAGAACAATATGTATGATGTGCTAAATCTTCCCGGAGTCTCGGAAACAGCCTCGGGTAAAAGTCCCAGAGGTCAGCGAGGCTTCTGTTTATCTGCTTCTCATCCTGGCAAAGATCTAATCCTGTTCCTCTGCTCGATTCCACCTGCAAATACTGATAATTTTACTACATTTGTCCCGCTTTCTGCTTTTTCTTCTTACCCTTGATGTCACTGACGTTGATTTCCTGGCCTCTGGACTGCATCTGATCTTAGATTACAGATTACAGAGAAAAAAAGCAAAGTTAAATTTCCAGAACCACCTGGCTTCTTTTTGTTCTACTGTAGATGGAGCCAGAAACAGAAAATGCACACATGGCTCCAAACCAGCAAAGGCAGATTTTCCTCATTTCCCTTTGCTTGTGGTTTGTGGTGAATTCCCCCAATCCGACCTTCATACCAGATGTTAAGGCCTTCAAAGGCAACATCAGCCCATCACGAACACTGCAGCCCGAGTTAATACCAGGCGATCAATGAGGGATTAATGAAGCCAAGCCGCTAAATCTTCCTCCTGATTGACAGGGTTGATGGAAGCAGACAGTGAATCCAGACCCTTTTTTTAGTTAGAAACGTTGTGATTTCTACACTGTAACCTATGTATGCTTCTAATAAATTAGCAATTTTTCAGTAGGGGAGGGTGTTTTCTCTCTGTTGAACTCCCTATTTCCAAACATGCTCCTCATGCCATCTAAATTGATTTTCAGGGCCGCGACGTAACTTTCACAAACAAAACCACTAAAGTTTCATCGTGCTTGCTAGTCAAAGCATGTTGATTTCAACCTTGTTTAACTCTTTGCGTCCAAACTGCAGGTTTTAGCTTCATAGTTTGATTTTGTCTGGTTCAGAGACGCTGTTCTGCAGACTTTGGTAAGTGGATTACCAACAACAACACTATGTTCAGTCTCTTAAATCCTCTCTCTTGCACATTCACACAGCATCTAGATCAAGGGTGCCCAATCCTGATCCTGGAGAGCCGGCATCCTGCATGTTTTAGTTTGAACTCTGTTTCAACACACCTGATTTCAATCAGCAGCTAATTCACAAGCTTCTGCAGAGCCTGATGAGCTACTGTACAGGTGTTTCAACCACTGAATCAAGTCTGTTGGAGCAGAAAACCCACAAAACCTGCTGCATACCGGCCCTCCAGGATTGGGCACCCCGATCTAGATGAATAAATGTACTAAGTTGCTACTACGTGATTGGCTGATTGGTTAACATGACATGTGGAGTCTCCTAAGGTTCGATTCTTGGGCCACCGCTCTTCAGTCTCTACACGCCCCCCTGGGTCAGGTCATATGAAACAACAACATTGTCTAGCATACCGTAATTTGGAAAAACGGTATGTTGCTGTTGAAATTCTGCCGTAAATTTACAGAAATGTCTAAGAGTGTATGCAGATGACAACCAGATCTACCTAGCTTTATCACATAGAGACTGCAGTCTCCTAGACTCACTCTGTCAGTGTTCGGAGCAAGTTAATGACTGAATGCAGTCAAACTTCTTGCAGTTAAACAAAGACAAGACTAAAGTTATTGTCTTTAGACATAAGAAGGTTAGGATGGAGGATTTTGCTCAACTTGGCTCCAGAGAAATAAAACCAAATATTGAGGCTATAAAACTCAGTGTCATCATTAATTTAGACCTGAGCTTTACTGGTCACATTAAGGCTATGTTATGGCAAAATTTATGTTTATTAATTCTTGATCATGGACTCAATCAACTGAATGTAAATGTATTGCTCTATGCCTCTTTGCATGATACACCCACACAAGACACACACACACATTCTTGACTTCCCACACACACACACACACACACACAATCCCTCTCTCTCTCTCTCTCTCTCTCTCTCTCTCTCTCTCTCTCTCTCTCTCTCTCTCTCTCTCTCTCTCTCTCTCTCTCTTTTACCTCTTGGTATAAATAAACTCTGTGACCCGATGTTTGGGGCATTTTGCCACAGTTATAACTGTTTGACTTGTCCAGACAAGACCTAGATAAATTCATTCATGTGTTCATCTCGAGCAGGCTGGACTATTGCAATGGTCTTTTGACTGGTCTTCCCATAAAGCTTTAAAGAAACCGCAGCTTATTCAGAATGCTGCTGCTGGAGTCTTAACAAGAACCAAGAGAACTGAGCACATCACTCCTGTTCTTGAATCATTACACTTGTTACCAGTAAACTACAGAATTGATTTCAAAGTTGTGCTGATTTATAAATTAATCAATGGCACAGGGCCAGAACGCATGTGGGATCTCCCTATTTTATAAGCAACGGAAGCGAGACTGCTGAACGCTGGCGCCACCGGTCCCTCTGACCACCACCAGCAGGCAAGGTGGGTTAAGTGTCTTGCCCAAGGATACAATGGCAGCATCCTCTGCTGGAAGCCGGGATCAATCTGGGATCGACCCACTCTACTTTCTGAGCCACTGTTGCCCACAAAAATAAATGAATAAATAAATAAATAAATAAATAAATAAATAAATAAATAAATAAATAAATAAATAAATAAAAAGTATGAATGTAAATCAGTATTTACCTGTATTTACCAGCGTATTTTAACACTGGTGTCATTTGGACACCTGAACATGTGTTCAGTCTTTCCTCTTGGTGACTGTTATTATTTTAAGGCCTGGTTCACCATGCACTATAATCATGTCGATTTTTGACCCGATCCTCCAATCCAACAGTCTTAAAAAGAGAGTGTGTAGTTTCCCTGGCGATAGGGGGCAGTAGATAACTAAATCATTGCAAGCAAGCAGTATTTTTGTGTTCCAGTAAGACCTTACCAACGGATGGCCATTTGGCCTGGGAGTGCATCCTCCAGCAAAATGACAAGCACACCAGATTCCCTTTCATCACTGGCAATAAGCAAAGAGCTAAATGTGTAAAACAACATTTATTAATGGTGAAAGTCTTGTAACCATTCGTTTCAAATTAGTAAATGCATTTTGTCCTCACAGGCTCCCGTAAAATGAAACATGGCTTCTAATATGGCATCGCCCAGAGATTTAGACGCACTCCCACATATTTTAGACCCAATTTTTTTTGTATATATGTTGCAAAGTCATCAATATTTTTCAACAACTGGGCATCATTTAATTAATTTTCAGTAACATTTTGATGGATGCTTCCAGAGATTAAAATGTTAAAAACTATACATTTTAAGGGTGTAACAGATTACTGCATTTGCTCTAAAGATGATCTTATCAGATGTTCTTACCGTGTGTGGTCTGTTCAGGATACTCTGGTCCCCTCTGAAGCACATTAGGAAATGCTCCAATCATAAAACAGGGCTCTAAAACACGACAAACTGTGTAGGTCTGGTTTTCGAGGACGTGTGCTGACTGTTGAATGTGAGATGTTTGTTTTCTCTGAAGTTATGAGTGATGTCACAAGATTTCTCATGTGTAGTGTGTAATTTGTGCCATGTTGCCACAGGCCACACACCATCAGACATCCACACGTTATGAAAATCATCTGACAATTAAAAGATCCTACTTTGTGAACCCTTTTAAAATGTTGATTTGAAGAACAGATTGGAGGTTCAGGGTCCTTTCAAGTCTCTACTGAGGTTTTGGGCTTCTTGACTTAACACGGTACTTCTTCCACAAAATCTTTGTTTGAAACCCTTTTGTCAAATATTTTTGAGTCGCTGTGGTTCGGTAATCTTGAACTCTGTTTTCCATCATGACAAACCTCTCCTGCTCATGGATTTGAACCTGACTGTTCATCGGGAGTCAAGCCTCAGTGAGTTCCTGCCTCTTCTCGCCAAAGACAGCAGCGGGCTTCACCATTGTGACCTTTTATGGCAAACACAGGAGAGAGAAGGACTGAGAGATGAGAGAGAGAGAGAGAGAGAGAGAGAGAGAGAGAGAGAGAGAGAGAGAGAGAGTGAAAGTGAGAGAGAGAGAGAGAGAGAGAGTGAAAGTGAGAGAGAGAGAGAGAGAGAGAGAGAGAAAGTGTGTGAGAGAGAGAGAGAGAGAGAGAGAGAGAGAGAGAGTGAAAGTGAGAGAGAGAGAGAGAGAGAGAGAGAGAGAGAGAGAGAAAGTGTGTGTGTGTGTGTGTGAGAGAGAGAGAGAGAGAGAGAGAGAGAGAGAGAGAGAGAGAGAGAGAGAGAGAGAGAGTTTCCTGTAAAATGAAGCCAGACTGAACTCATTAGTTGTGCTTTTCTGTCTCCTTGTGGCTGTAAAATGCAAACACATCCCTGTCAAATAGCAGCAAATGATTTATTAGTCAGAGCCAGAGAATTACCCTGAATGCATAGAATGTTTTAAAATAGGATATTTTGTTAAATGTATCAACTGTAACATAAATAGATAAAAACTATAAAACACCCTGCCAACCAGAACCCTTTTGCAGTATTTATAACTCTTTCGCAATAAAACAATAATTGGGGATATTTTTGTGATGCTGCTTATTTAGGTTCTTGCTTTCATCAGTGACCAAGAAGCTCCAAGACCTGATCTGTTGCAATGACATTCTTTACAGGTGGGATATGATGTTGTGTATTTTTGTTCATTTGGGATTTATGGGATGTTTGGTGGCGTCTTGGCTTCTTTTAGAGCAGTGACAGTTAAATAGTGTTTATTGGTTTACCACGGAAACTGACACACACACACACACACGCACACACACACACAAACACACACACACACACACACACACACACACACACACACATACACAAAGAAAAAAATGGTAACACTTTAGGGAACACAAATTAACCATTAATTAGCTGCCAATTAATATGCATATTAGTGGACTACTTTTTTTTTTCCTTTTCTTTATTTTAATGATCCACATCACCACATTTGTTCTTATTGTGTGTTTTGTGGTTGTGTTCAGCATCTTGGGCTTCTGATGAGGTCGTGGAACGTGCATTATAAATAAACGCAGACTAATTAATTATATTGTACAAATGTGATAAATGTGTTTATGGCAGAATGTGAACATCATATTGAACAATAAAGTTATAATGTTATAACAGGTTATCGCTCTAATTTTACGTTGCCTGGCTTGTGGCTCTATGTTGCTTTAGTTTACTGATGCCTTTTGTTCCTTTGAGGTTATGCAAATAGGTGAACAGCTGCATGTTCTTCAACTAATTTGACATAGTAATAATTCAAGGTAAATGACAAGAAAAGAAGAAAAAATAAGTAAAAAGAAAAGAATAATAAAAAGTAGAATAAGGAAAAGAAGAATATATATTAAAAAGGAAGAATAACTCTGCATGTATTTATTTATTGCAGCCACACGGTGGCAGACAGAGAACTCTGCTGAAATAAGGACTTTATTTTCTTGCACATTTATACCCTAATCATGGGTGTTTCTAGCCTGCTGTTTGGGGCACTCTTAAATTTTTTATTTGAGTTTTGCAGTAACAGTTCACCAAATTTGACTCACGTGTTAAAGCAGGGGGGTAGTGTGTATGGTTCAGGTAAATGGGTGTGCTTTTAGAAAAATATTATAATTTGAGAATTAATATAACATATTTCTATAATGAGATTTTTTATTTACATATTCCAGAGATTCCAGTGGAGGCCTCAAAACATCACTCCGAGGGCATGCCTGACCTGAGCTAATAGCTTTTAATCCAACGTTTTTATTAACAAAAGACGCAATTTCACACAAAATACTTTATTATCACCATCAAAAATAGACAAAAGGCCTCCATGAACCATTTATTTCAAACATTTACTTATAGTTTAACATTTTTTATTGGTTTACATAAATATTCTCGTGTCTTTTCTTTCCAGAAGAAGGCAGCGTTAATCTTAACGTTCAACATCAGAAGGCTGTTTCACATTTTCCACATAACTAAGCGAAACACAAAATACTTTACAACACAAAATACACAAATATTCTGAGTTAAGCTGATGGGTGAGTCCATTCAGATGTTACCTCAGAAGCTGCCAGTGAACACAGGGCTACTAGAATAATCACCTGCAGCTGTTAGCTAAAACCAGCTGGACTCATTTAGCTGCAGCTAGGACTCCTTTAAGTCAAATAAAACAGCCAAAAATATCTAATGACTATTGATATCTCTCCTCACAGAAAGCCTAAGCAGCAGTCAAGATTTTCAACTTGCAATCATTCTGATGCCGAGGTATGTTTACATTTTCCAGCTTGAAACTCACAGTGTCACATGGGAACAAATGGTGTTTGCATGACAATGTTCACAACACAGTGGTGCATGTTTTCACCAGGCTTAGGGCTGGCTGTCTTCTATTAGGGTTGGGGTTCGTCTTGTGTGTTGGTCAGTTCTGTATTGAGGCAAGTACAGCAAAGAAAACTCGCAAGTCGATGCTGATGGCAGCTTGTCAGGCTGGCTGGAGTCCTCTAGGCCGAGCAGATGATGCAGCTCCACACAACTGTCCTCCCTATCCGCAGCATCATCTTTAAGGAGCTTGGTTTTTAAATTGTCTTCTCTCTGCTCCTCTCCCTCGCTCTCCTCATCATCTGTTGAATATTTGATTTCTAGATAGTCCAAATGTTTCTTCTCGCCTTCGTTTTCTTGCTCTGATGATTCGGAAAGCTCCTCCACAGAATTGTAGGAGCAAGAACGTCTGGGATCGTCCCCCTCTGCACCTGGACAACTATCCAGCTCCCACAGGGCACTGGGGGATGACTCAGAAATGTCAGAGTTGTTGGCAGAGAAGTTTCCCTCGTCGCTGGAGCTGCACCTGCTGCTGTCGCTGTAGTGGAGGCGAACAGGCTGAAGATCCTGCTTTGCATCGGCGAGCAGAACTTTGGTGTAAGTGACTGAAGATTGTGCAGAGCTGGTGTTGCCTGGATTCTGCTCCACAAGGGGTTTAACTAGTTGCATGCTTTGGTTTGAAGCAGTTAAAGCTTCTACAGTGATTGTCAGAGAAGGAGCTCCACCCAAGAGGGCTTCGGTCTCCACCGACTGGTCAACCTCTGGGTCAAACAGTGTCAGGAGGTTATCTGAAGCTGTTCCAGGGTCAGGAGTCAGGGACTTTGGGGTTTGGACCAAGGCCTTCGTCTGAGCTTTGTCCATGATGATGACCCTGGAGATGCTCTCGGCTGGAAGTGGTAAAGCTTGAAGACCATCTGAAGGTCGAAACAGGGCTTCAAAGGTGTCCACCTGGAGAGAAAATGACGGAGAACAGATTGTCAGATTTAATCTGACTCAACTCAACTCAATATTTATTTATGCAGCACCTTACAGACAGAAAACTGGATACAATAAATCTTGAGAGAAGCACAAACAACACAATAAATCAAGTAAAAGAATAAGATCAGGTAACAGCTAACTCAGTTAAAAACAGACCATAAAAGTAGATTACAGAGCATCTTAGCCAGGACATGAGTCAGCCAAGTAAGGCAGAGTCAACCCACTCAAAATTTTATAAACTAATAAAATAAATTAAAAAAATAATCTAGCAGCAGCATTCTGAATGAGTTGCAAACGAGGTAAGGTACCCTGGCCCGCACCAAACAGGATGGAGGTACGAGCCCAGGAGTGAAGTCACGAATGCATGAACTGTCTCAAGATCACGTCTTGACAGGAATGGTTTAACCTTGGACAAGCATCGTAAACGATAGCTAGAAGAAGACCCTGTTCCATTAATGTGACCGTTAAAGCAGAGGGCATTGTGAGTCTTCACCCTGAGATTAACCGCTGATGCACTCAGCAAAAGTCATCCTGTTTTAGAACTTGAACATTACTCAAGAACAATGAGGGAAATCCGGTCTACTGTTTTCTCCCACTTCCCTTTTTTATTCTAGTATGCCAGAGAGCCAGAAAATAGGAAGGTTTGCACCTACAGTATGTGATGTTCCCCTCGATTCATAAATGAATATTTGTCAATGAAAAAAAAACAAATATTTCACATTTTAGAATGCTATTTTTTGTTGTAACATGAAAATAGGGGAGCTGCAGGGAAAAGATGTTATAATCCTGAATAAGACCGTAAAAAAGAGGAATGTTTTTAAACCTTTCAGAATACTAAAACTAATGATGCAATGTACATTCGCTGTCTCACCACTAGGGGGCCCAGCAGATACAGCTGATTGTTTTTTTTTACCGTTTTAAAGTCGAGTCCTTTAGCCCACGAGCACTTGTTTGGATTGGGAACATCCTTCCACACAAACCTTTTCATCCTGGAAATAAAAAAGATCCTTTTAGGGGTTTAACATTTTACTGGAACCCTCCTGTTCTCTTCACTTGATACCTTCACCTCCCATCAACAAGTTTAATTACACCCTGTGACCTGTTAAATGTCACGCTTCTAATTTTTCATCCTGGATCACTCTGAGCGCCGCATCCGTTTGCACACCAGAGATTCTCGTCATTAAACTGTTTATTATAAGGATAGAATCAGGAGCTATTTACTGGTTTTGGGAGAGGACCAGGGTGACAAACACGAAGATGCAGAGGAGGCTGATGAACATCAGCATCATGTAGGCAGCAGGGTCTCCTCTTGTTGCTGCATCAAAAAAAAAAAAAAACAACATTTAACTTCATAGTTTATGTTGGAGACAGCACCGACAGAAACTGAACAGACCTAAAGTGAACACCGGCTCCCCTTCTCCATCAGCAAACACGGGGTACAAGTAGAACCCATACTCCTCTGAGCTAAAGAAATCCCCTTCAACAGGAAAATAAAGAGAGGGAGAGAAAATGACTACATTTATCCTGCTAACATTATTTAAAGTAAATGTTTCACCTTTTAAATAAGCAGAGTGCTCAGAGTAGGGAAGTCGGGCCCATGTTTGTCCTCTCAAACTGAGATCCTCAGTGTCCCGCAGCCTCGTCGGGGACCAGTGGACCACCATGAAGTTGGGGACAGAGCTAGTGTCTGACAGGCTCCAGGACAGAGACACCCAGGTGCTGTTTATCACCACAACATGGAACGAACGCACACAGTGACCTGCAAACCACCAGAAAAACAAACAGAACCATTAACAAGTGCATGCTACTAAACACACGTTAGTTTTTATTTAATGAAGCGTCTGCAGAAATTCTCATTCACAGCTGGTGGAGGGCTGAGGAGGCAAGTGACATATCTGCTGCTAAATGATGTTCAAAAATGTGTGTGTGTGTGTGTGTGTGTGTGTGTGGGTGTGTGTGTGTGTGTGTGTGTGTGTGTGTGTGTGTGCAACCTTTTAGTATTTGTTGTTTATCCTCTAAAAAGGAAAGCTAATGGAAAACAACCTACCAATGAGTTCTCGTAAAAATGGCAAAATCAGGTATTTTTTTTGGGAAAAAACATGTTCCGATCTGCAAGTTTGTTCTCCCGTAATTGCATAAACAGATGTGCCTCATGTGAGGAAAACCATCATTAAAAACAAACCCTGCATCTAATCTTCAGTGTACTTATAGCGCTAACGCTAATGAATCCTGCACCACCATTAGGGCTTTCTATTTGCTTCCACTGAAATAATAATCCTGTTTTTACTCCATGGTGCACATTTTTCAGTTATGTGTTTTAAGGATGTAGCTGTAAATTGGTTATTGTGCCAAAGTGACTAAATAAATCTGGTAATAAAACAAAAACTGTTCCTATGCATAAAAACACTTATCCAAAACCAATAGGATGCTAGGTTAGATTGACAGCTTCCTAAAAACATTCAAATAGTTCACGTTTTCCAGTTTGCAATTTAAACCTAAAAATATAACAACACTTTTAGAGGAGGAGGAGATTTTGAAATCTGAATGGCTCCCTGCTCCCCTTCCGGATGCCACACCTCATACCGTACACACAAATAGCCTTGTAGCGTAAACAAACAAGTAATGTTTTTGATGTGTTCCTGCTTAGACATGCTTGAATCTTACTGTTGAATTATCTCCTCAGTCTTTAATGGGTTCTGCAGGAGCTGCTAATCACTTGTTTTAATCAAATCTGTAGAGTTCAAGCAGGGAGACGTTTGAAACCGAGACTAGCAAAGGTAGCACGCCCCTGCTAACGCTACAGCAGGCTAAAACAATAGCCCGCTATGCTAATTACATGGCTCCCTCTTCTTCCACAGTTAGCTTGAAGTTTACAGACTGACATTAATTCAACGCAGGTTGAGTTAACATCCAAGCTATTGTATGTGCTAAGCTGCATCAGTGCACCAGCCCGTAGTGCATGCTGCTAGGATGCTCATGGATTGACAGCTCTGGCTTCACAAGACTTGTTTTGCTGCAGAGGCCAGGAGAGGGACTATGAGGAAATATAAATAATGAAAGATTATCTACTTTTTATCATAAAACAGAAGCATTGGTCAAATTTAGGCATTTTTTAAAGTAACTTTTAAACATTTAAACTACGTACGCCAGCTTTAAGATAAACTTTTCTTCACCTATAAAAATGATCTCAGATCTCTTTTGTATTTTTCCTGCAACAGCAGCAGCATAAATACATTTCTTCGGATTAATCCCTTTTTGTGACTTAAATTTTTTAGAGAATGGTGTATTCCTAATTTTGCCTATTTTTAATTTAACATTCTCACCATTTATGTTTTAAAGATTTGTTTTGCATGAAGACATAAAACGTAATAACGAGTCTTTCTGGGCTGTTTTTACCTGTTTTATGTGGTATGATTTGTGCTGTTTGAATAAAATTGGAATGGACTTTGAGATTTCAGGTAGTTGTTTTTTAACTACAACATTTTTTCAACAGCTACAATCTAAATATGAGTTTTGTATTTTCAAATGACTTATAAATTGAATTATTTATTATATAAACCTATGTAAGAATGTCAGCTAGGCTTTTAAATATATTTTTAAAATCCTCCAAACACAAACAAGTGGCTCAGTCTAAGACCCAAGAGTAAACTCAGCCCACTCATCTGGATTTCTCCTGCAGTTCCACATAAATTACTAATTATTTTCATAAACAACTCCAGATCACAACACTGAGGTCAGAGCATCCAGCTATAGTATACTAAGTAGATTAATTTCCTCTCTGGGTCCGCACAAACTTCCTGTTAGATTGCCTCTTGCTTACGTTTAGGGGTTTTCTCCAGTGTCATGTTTATGTTGTTGCTGGAGCTTCCCAGATTATTGTAGGCCTCCACAGTCACAATCTGGAGCTCCTGGTTCCACTCAAAGCTGTAGGAGGACACCAGATGAATCTGCTTCCTCAGCACGGAGCCGTTCCAGGTCTGGTGCTGGACTATAAATCCATCCACACAGTAGGAATTCGCTGAAACTGGCAAACTCTGCACAACAAAACATGGGCTTTAATATTTGGAGATTTGCAAAATTAATAATATTAAGATCTGATAATCTCATTTTTTTTACCTTAAAGAGGAGAGTTATATTTGATAAGTTACTCTGATGATCGTCATCACGAATTCTCCAGAAATCAGGTCCACGGTCAGGAGCTGCAGGGGAGACGGATCCATGGATGTTTAAAGAGCTTTATCATTAATTAAATATTAGTATCTGTGTCTGGTGAAAATCCTGAGGTTTCATGTGACAGATTGTGGGCGTACTTCTGCTGTTCTGAGTTGTGGAGTTGACAGACTCAGTCCAGTCGCTCCAGTAGCCGGTCCCGTTGATGTGCATGCAGCGTACCTGGACCACGTACACCTGGCACATGTCTGGTACCATTACCTCATCCCCGGGAACACGCACCGAACTCTGGACCTGCACAAATTAGGCTTTTACAGTTCAAATGTTTAACTGTTTATCATGGAGCTAATTGTGAAAGCACATGCCTTAGTTTTCTGTTTTAGCAACTGATTGGTTTTGTTAGAATTTTTAAATTAATATTTTGTAAGGTTTTGTAAGTGGTTAAAATTAATAAACTGTCAATAAAATATGAAAGGTTTTTAACAAATTATGAATCATTAATGTTATCGAACCTTTAATATCTGATTGACTCTTGAAATAGGTAATGTGGGTAGCCAGGGAACCAACACTTAATAGACTGCAGGTTTACTGGTGGTTCCCAGAATATCTAAAAATTGGATGGGAGGCAGATCTTTTAGCTATCAGGCTCCTCTCTTGTGGAACCAACTCCCATCTTTAGTCCGTGAGGCAGACACCTTGTCTACTTTTAAGAATAGGCTTAAAACATTTTTATTTGATAGGGCCTATGGTTAAAAGCTGATGATAGCCCAGATCTGGACAAGTGGGGGAGTAGAGGGAGGTGGAGTGTACAGTCGGTAAATACGGCTCTCCCTTGCCCTGCCTCCAACATGTCTCCATCTAAAAGGCTGGGTTATCCAGACTTATCTCCGTAGTTATGCTGCTATAGGCTTAGACTGCTGGAGGATAAACTGACCACTTTCCACACTCAACTACTTTCATCTACAATCTGCTCTTTAACTGTATTATTTCCTGCAATTTCAGCTGTTAACTTTATTTTTTCTCTAAGTGTTTTTCTCCCCAGAAGAAGCTATAATAATGTTCTGCTGAGCTGTGGTGGCCTGATGGAGGGGGGCATCGGCTTGAACAATGTTGCTAACCACTTAAACATTGTCCCTCTCCTGATAATTACACTTTACTTTCTTTGACATTGAATGTGCTACTACTAGTTTACCCGTTTAATTATAGATTCACTAGGATAAATACAATAAAGTCTGTCTCTCGCCAAATAGAAAATTTACTAAGAAATCACAATGTAACCATAGAAACACTACTTGGTGTGTGTGTGTGTGTGTGTGTGTGTGTGTGTGTGTGTGTGTGTGTGTGTGTGTGTGTGTGTGTGTGTGTGTGTGTGTGAGAGAGAGAGAGAGAGAGAGAGAGAGAGAGAGAGAGAGAGAGAGAGAGAGAGAGAGAGAGAGAGAGAGAGAGAGAGAGAGAGAGAGAGTCGTGGAGGATGGCTGCTTATACTGAGCCAGGATCCTCTGGAGGTTTCTTCCTGTTAAAAGGGAGTTTTCCTCTCCACTGTCGCTAAATGCTTGCTTAGTATGAGGATTGCTGTAAAGACTCTGACACTAGTCAGTGACTTGATGCAATTTGCTGGGTTCCTTATATAGGAAACTTTTTTTTGATTGGCTTAATGAACTGACCTGAATTGAAATGTTTACTGTGTGAAGTGCCTTGAGACGACTCTTGTCGTGATTTGGAGCTACATAAATAAACTTGAATTGAATTGAATAATTTGACACAGAAGCAAAAAATCTATATTATAAAAATCCATTTATTACTATATTTCAATGACTAATGATTGTACAGAATCACTGGAGGTAAAGGATTATTCAGGATAATATCAAGTGAGACAATAACCAAACTCTAATGAAACATGACCTTGGATGTTATTAAGGGTCTAATAAGGTGTCTCACGAAACGATGTGAAGTCTGGGATTACAAGAATAATCTGGCTGAATTTAGTGATGTTAGATTAGTTATCAAATTAATCACAACCATCCAATGCCAGTATGCAGTTCTATGATACAAGTGGTGAGGGTTCCAGGAGATCCAGCTGGCAGAGCAAAGTTGTCTCGGCAAGGTTGACGGGTTCCTTTGAACCCAGCCCGGCTGCTCAGTGGGATACCCTCTGGTGTCTGGCATCTAATGGACCATTCCCATCTGTACCGGGTCGGCCCGGGCCGGGTAGCCCCAGTCGGCCCCAGCCTGGCCCGGTTGATTCCGCACATCCTTGCCTTAAGCCCATGTGGGCTGATTCTACCCACCAATCAGAGGCTTGCTCTAATGGAAGGTGTGAATTTGCTGTCAGCAGTGGGTGTGTTGGCCCTGGTCTGCCTGAAGCAGACCCCCTCGAGAAGAGGGCTGAGAATGAGCCTTGGTTGGCCCGGAAAAATACCAGGCCACCCAGATATGTAAACAACCTACGCTACCCGGCCCGGGCCGACCCGGTACAGATGGGAATGGCCCATAATGAACTTGTTGCAGGTTGAAACAAATAATGGTTTTTTGGTTCTGAAAAAAAGGTGGTTCTATGCCTCTAAAAAGTGTTCTACTGTGAGATCTGGTTTGATCTCACAAGAGGTGTTCATTTAGCATTGTGGCTGGAACTCCAAAAAGGAGCATGTGTCTATCTTTTAAGGTCCGTGTTGGACCAATCAGAGACCAGGAAAGATATGGGAGGCGTTGCCAAAGTCCTCTGACATCATATCTGTTGCTAAGAGACCCATAAAGGAGTATTTCACTTATTGTGGGTTCTAAATAACATATAACTGTCATTGTTAATATACCGATATTAAAAGTAGACATGACTGATAATAAAATCATTAACTCACCAAGTAGATTTGTTTGGCGTAACCAAGATCCAAGAGAATGCATTTCAACAATAAACAGTTATTTTGATGCTTTACTACCATCAACCAATCAAGTCTAATTAAATTCACTTTAGATAAAACATTCATTGTTTTTGAGTGTAATTAATCTCTAAAGTGAGAAACTCCATGTATAAAACAGAATATGATTCTTTAATTAAAGCCGTGTCTTCTCCAGGAGTCTTGTGACTTGCAGCACAGATAAGAGAACAGGCGAGCAGCTTTGTTATGACAGTTTCCCAGATGGCGAGGTCATAAACAGGGCATTTGTTTTGGTTTGGAAAGCGCAGTTTCTCAGGTAAATGCCGATGGCTGGACAGTGTTATGGCCGATGACCTTTAGGCATGCACTGCTTTTCATACGCTACAAATTATTTATTTTATTTAAATAATTTTGTTAATCTTTAGTAGTAGTAGTAGCAGCAGAAGACACGGGTCCAGTATAAAATAAGGTAACAAGCATAAGATATGATAAAATACATAAAAATCTATAAAATACAAAGTAAAATACATAGAACAGACAAATGACAGACACCTATAGAAATCTGGATCTAAATTTAAGTGAAAATATGTTTAAATTATAAAATCATAATATATAAAACCTACATAATTAAGAAGAGTCAACACACAAACACTAATTGTTAGCTCAACGTTAGCCTCTAGCCTGCTCCACTTGATATTGGAGTAAAACATAAAGATCCTGTAGCTTCTTAGGTGTACAAGAAATAAGTTCTGGGTCGCTCCTGTTTACTGGCTAGGCATCTTTGCTAATCACTGTGGAGCTAAATAATGGCTGGTGCTGACTCGGTGCAGACTTGACAATCCCACAGGCTCACAGATTGTAAATAAAAGTCTACATCCCTCTTTAGCTTTTCTAAAAGGAGAAAAACTGACAACCCCACCAGGCAGCTGAAAAGGAAATCTGTTTCAATGTAACCTTCCTTCCAACATGATTGAGACTGTTTTGCGATTATTTCACAGTAAAATTATGAAATATTGTGCCTTAAGATCTCCAAAAGACACATTTAAAAATAATGCTTCAATAAAAAACCTTAAACCACCAAATGGTTCCTGAGCCAGTGTCTGCAGCTCACCACTCCCGCAGGGGATGGGTCAAATGCGGAGAACAAATTCCACACACACCAGTTGGAGTGACAACTAGTAGGTCCAGTATGATTTTAGTGAGAAGTTTAAAATTTTTAACTTTTTATAAATAAAAGTTTTGAAATACGTACAAATCTGCGGCCAAATTCTCCATGAAAGCTTCTGATGGTTAAATGCTGATTAGCTCACCTTCCACTTCTCGATCACACTGAGCGAGTGGTAACGAAACTGGCACTGGAGACCCTCAGCTGGCAGATACGGAGGCTTCCATGTGACCCTCAGGACCCCACCGACCTGAGTCACTGCCCTCACGTTGGTGGGGCTGTGAGGCTGTACTGCAGGTCAAACACAAAGAAAAAAACAGCTGCTGCAGTACGTTCCTTATTAAAAAATGTTTTTCATATTTATACTTACAACTCAACCTCAAAATTTATAATAATAGATTTAAAGTCAGTATGTTTATTTAAAAAATTAATTTATTTTAATATTACTTCTCATTGTATCTCATGACATTCTTACACATCATTTTTTATTTTAATGAAATTGATTGTCTTTGTGCATTAAAGTTTGATTTTAACCTGTTTTGTGACAAGAAGTCAATTAAGTGAACTTTTAAGTATTTTAATGATTTTCATATTTTAACAAAACACAACAAAATTAAACTGAATTATAAACTACACATAATTTAGAAACGTGCCAGAAAACACCGGCTAATTCAATCTTACCTTTGATTTAGTCTTTAATTCATTAGTTTTTGCTGCCTTTAATATTTATAATATACCAAATCTACTGAAATATTCCAACAAAAGGGGAAAACACAAACAGTAAAATGTTTGTTCCCTATTAAAAATTCCCATTAATTCCTACATTTACAGCTTCGACTTTGATGCAAAGTAAGTAAAAAGTTAATGAACCTGCATTAATTTATTATTTTTGTGCTGGAGTTTAGTTTCAGCAACCAGAGAAGGACCATGAAACAGGCTTCTGCAGTTAGACAGGTGCTTCACACTGCTCACCGTAATCCATAGGAGACAGGTAGATGGGTTTGGACCGGACCGGACCCTGATGAGAAGAAACCTCCAGCCATAGTTTGTAGCAGTTCATCCTCAAAGGCTGGATGGTGCAGCTTTTCTGTTGATCCCTGAATGACCTGACCTGGATGCAGGCGGGGCCCGTCTCGCCGATGTCCTCACCGGCTCCGTCCTTCTCCTCCATCACCTCACACGGCACATCTGCCCACCTGCAAACGAGAGAAGTCGCCTTATGAGTAGTTTCTGTGCACATCGAGACGTTGATGCATCAGAGACAAACTTAAATCTCTCTCTCTTTCTCAACTCTTTTTGTGGTGGTGGTGCCGGTGTGTGTGTGTGTGTGTGTGTGTGTGTGTGTGTGTGTGTGTGTGTGTGTGTGTGTGTGTGTGTGTGTGTGTGTGTGTCAGCAAAACCGTGATCCAGGAAAGATGAACTGCGGGAGCAAATCTGCAACAAAGGAGCTCTTTGTTGCTTTAGCAGGTGTTGTCCATTTTGACCCCGGGAATGTTTCACCACCACGGTGGCACCAAAATGCTTCTAGACGTTGTTCTAAAAGGTTCCCGGTGTGAAGCTGAGATTGAATAAAATGTGGAAGTCATGAAAGAATGACTGAGATTAAAGAGAGTGAGTGATCCAGGAGATCTGAACAGATTTTGTTCCATAATTTGAAACTCCTGCTACTTTCCATAGAGGTGTAGTCTGATCACTAACTTCCAGACTTCTTGGGAATAACAAAGTCAAAGTCTTACTGGAGAGTCTTTAGGAAAATGTCTGAGGTCGTCCTCTTTTTTCCTCTGGTCATCATTTTTGTTCCTGTTTTAAATCATCTCCATTATGAACAGAGGCTGCCAACACTTAAGCATTAGTTTTAGATGTGACCTACGTATTTAAACACTCAAAAACGTTAAGCAGAAGCTGAAAATACACAAACACAATGTTTATGTTTGGACTAAATGTCACTAAATTCAAATTAAATTGCAAGACAATGTAAAATTGAACATACAATACTTGATAACGACTTTTGGCTTAACCTAAAACATCAAATTTCGTTTTTTTAAAGATTATTTTTTGTTTCTATTTTTCAGGTTTGAAAAGAGGATGAGAATTCATATAATTATGAACAAATAAGTGAAGATGAATGAATGAGTTTTGTGTCAACGACAACTGAAAAGTGGTAAAAAAGTGAAATGCACTCATCTGAAATTATCCTCATTACTATTATACATTTATCATATAATGATCATCCCCAGGGCCTTGATCAGTTTGGCTCTCGTGCTCCTGTTAGCTCAGACTTGCACATCCAGGGTGTGTCGGTGACATTGTGTTGAGCTACTTCCATGTTTTTGGCGCACCCCTTCCAAACTGTTAACCACAAACTCGCTTTACATGAAAGGTGTTATAAAGTGTTATAAATTCTGCTTTACTTGTATTGAAACTGGAGTTTAGTCCACTCTTCCGTCTTCCATCTGCAGTCCATAGCATCGATGTCACCGTTGGTTACACACTTTATATCAATGAACCCTCCTAAAACACACAGGATGAGGTTGAAGTGAAGTTTACTCAAATAAAACCACAAACTTCACTTTGTCTCGTTACCATCGAGACTCTGGATAACGTTTTTGCCTGTCTGCAGAGTTAGCTAACTACATGGACGTAATTTTGGGGGGGGGGACAGGGGGGACATGTCCCCCCAACTTTTTCCAAAGTCAAGTTTTGACCCCTGCACTTTTTGCCATCCAAAAACAATATTACACTATATTAAATTGACACTGGTTGAGCTCTAGGACCGAGTAGAAAAAGACAGTTTGTGTTGAAGCCTGTTTCCCATTAGAGCACACTGTAAAGATACCCCCCTGCCCCGTGTCCCCCCCCCCCACTTCTAAAGTGAAAATTACGTCCATGGCTAACTATCTTGTGAACCACTCAATAGATTTGAATTAAACAAAGTAAATCTGTGCATCTACGACTCATGGCTAACTGAAATAATCCGATACACAAATGGCTACAGCTCAGTCGGTTTAACATATCCGAGGTCACATTTGGTTCGCTCCAATGGCATATTCTCATTTAAAAACACAAACTCTGACTTTAAACAGATTTCACAGTTTTGCATGAGAGTGCACTTTATTTTCAAGGGTTGATCAAAGCAGCAACAAATCCACTAGCAGAGGGTTTTGGTTTTAAACTAGAGTGGTCCTTTCTGGAGTGCTTCTTCTATTTTGTTCTGATTTGTTTTCTGCAGAAAAAACTAACGACCAGCAACACTGAATGTGCAGCTGGTTCAGAATGTCGCAGCTCACCTTAAATACCTGTCTTACATACCTGTCTTACATACCTGTCTGACCTCCTTCAGATCTCTGAGGGAGGTCTGTGATCTACCGAGTAGCTGATTTTAGCCATCCCAGACTCAAGGTGGTGCGCAGAGGTGATCGTAGCTCATACTCTGTAGACTACACTGATCCTGAATTTCCAGAAGACTCCAGCTCCCAGTGGTTTCATGTCCCATCTCAAACTTGCATTCAATGAGTTAAAGTTTTTATTTAACATTTTATTCTTTTTGTAATTTGTTTATATGCATTTTATCTTTTAATTCTACTTCACGTGCAGTAAAGTTGTTTTTAAATGTTTACATGAATAAAAATACATACATGCTTTTTATTCATCATAAGATTCTGTGATTTTTGTGCACCAAGTCTCACCTTCCACAAATATCTGGCTGTAAGGATAACTCCACTCCTTGGTGCACTTGAGCAGGTCATAGATCCCCGTCTCTGAAGCACGGACTGTTATCTGGCTGACCTGTTTTCATTTAGAGAAAAAGAGGAACCTGAAACGCACAGTTGCACTTCTCTAAACTGCAAAGAAGAGTGGGAGTTTTCTCTCACCCACTGGTTGACAGGGTGGTACAGGCTCCCATCCAGCTCCTGTGTGTGGTTGAGGATCCACCTGGCCATGCTGGCGTTGATCCTGTGGTCGTTGAACACGCAGTAGACCGTCACGTTGTCCCCCGCTCGCGCCACCACTTTCTCGGGAATGTAACTCAGAGCTGCACACAGAAAACAAAATCATCTGTGATTTTCTGAAACAATAGGCACCTGCCCTACCTCCGTAATTGTTCTGGGCTCCACGGAAAGATGACATGACGTGAAAAGAAGCTGTGCAGATGCCTCCTATAATGGAGGTCTGAAACAAAGACAAGAACAAAACACCTGACTCATTCTTATTATTTAGCAGTTTACACTCCGACTTTCTTAAAACTAAAGAAGAAATCTCAAGGATTTGAAAACTTTGTTTCTTGTCTAAGGTCTCACTTTATTTAAAACAAACATTTTGCATTTATTTGTATTTGTGTGAAAACGTGCAGCTGGTGCGTTTAAAGAGTCTTCTGTTTGGTTGTCTGCTCTGTAACGATCACATGTTCAGCTCCATGATAGTGGAAGGACATTTATGCCTGAAGGACAGACTGATGACATAGCCCTTGTGGCACAGCAACTGTGTTTGGTTTACGAGAAGTGCCGCCCTGCAAAATGAGAAAACTGGAGCTTACTGCCATGTCTGGGCTCCCTGTTTCCTCACAGAGTTACACTGAAAGACTTTTATTTTCTACTGATGCAATAAGCAAAATGCAGAACCAAAAGTCTAGACCGACAGAGAGGCACCACAGTCAAAATCAGACTTGTTCCATTGTGTGGCCTCTACAATGATCTGCTTCAGACTCCTCTGTGGCTCATCTCCATCCCCTACCTACTTTTGCTTAATTAGACAAGCTGTTCCAGATGTGTGAGGTCAGCTGTGATTCGTAAAAATCCAGCTATTGCTAAAACTCACCTCAATACCATAGACCTCTTCCTATTCTTGGTTCAAGAGTCATTTTATAAGGTGCACTTGTGTAACGTGATGAAGGAGCTATTCCTCCAAGGTTATTTACCTTCTCTCCACAGATGCCTCTGACACAGTACTAAGCTGCATGAGACTGCCTCAAAGTCATGCATTCGCTTCTAAAACTGTTTACTTTCCAGCAAGAGAAGAATGAAGATAAAGGACTCTTTTCTTTTAATAAATCAAAGAACTCTATTTTTAATAAAGCGAATCAAAACAAGTGTTAGTCAATAATATAATGTTGACCGATCTGTTAAATAACAATGTTATGATTAATATGCTTTAATAAGTAAATTACTTTAATCTAGTGCACTAGACACCCTGATACACGTAATGTAAATGCATGACACATTGCTGTTACTGATCCAATCAGAACATTCCTTTCTAAAGCGTGGCATAGTCTCTGTGGTGTTTATAAATCTGCCAGCTTTGATTCGACCAGAATTCAAAACATCCAGATTAATAAAACCAGTTCCGACGCCATCTTAGTTCAGTTCTCAAGATCTCACTGGAGTTCACCGCATGCCAAGCGGAGTATCGGACCGGCCATCCGGACTTCCTTTTTAAGCTGAGAACCAACAAGCTGGGAAAATCTGTTGCATTTTACCAACCAAGCAACGGTTCCTTTCAGAATAAAAGCTGAACTCACTGACCCAAGGAGGGTCCATCTGACGCTGTGAACCACCTGTCGCTTTTTACCTGGAGACAATCCAAAGACTAGTCTGTCGTACTGCTGATGCTGTTTCACCGGCTCCTGTACCGAAAGGGTGGTCCGAGGACCTGGCATTCTGGATCTGTACGGAGGTCTCATCAAGGGTATGTGTAAAGCGACAATATGGCGTCTCATGTGTTTATGAAACTCCGATCAAACTCTGATCATAGTTAGAAGCAAAGCATCACAACATCATTCAGACTTGCTTCTCCGGATACGAGAGTTCTGATCATAACATCACTCACACACACACCATTCATCTCATGTCTCATTACACCAGATCCATTCATCACTCAGAGTTTAGAGTTAGTCTTGTTTAAAATTGTTTAAATTGTTTAGAAATAAATCTTCCTAAACGTTTTAAAGGACTCTCTCTCTTCTCTTGTCTCTGGCTTAACACAAAGTGTTACATAATCCCTGTAATAAAAAGTTCCAATCTTCTGGTTAAAATAACCTAACGGTCCGTAAGATTGATTTCATATTTAATATGGAATCTTACATCTTACGGGTCCTTTATTGGATGTAAATTAACTTCTTTTACACTTGTCCCATTAGTCAAGTATGTATTGGAACTCTAAGAAACTCTTCCCAGGATCTAAAACCTGTATCGGATTAACTCCTGACACTCGATTCAAGGTGACTGCAGCAGTCCGAATTATGTAACAGGGAATTTTCTAAAGCTCGTATGGTTCAACAAATGCTGGGCTAGAAATGTGATGTGGTGATGCTGAGCATCATCCCCCCCATTTTCTTCTCAGGGCAAACTGTAACGTCTCATATTAGGAATGTTTTTTTTTAAATTTGATCAAAACAGCTAAAAGTCAAAGCTGATCAACAAAAAGTCAATAAATGCTGACGGAAGTCAAAGAAATCAATTTCTTTTTTTCCAGGAGGGATGGAGTTATGTGGAACAGAGTTATAGATAGATCATCTTTATTGGCAGACTCTTAGGTCCAGATACAATATATATAAAACAACAAAACATTAAAAACAATTCATGAAACAAAATGGGTAAAAACAAATAGAACATATAAAAAAGATAAAAGCATAAAATTAAATAAAAATCTAAATCTATTTTAAAAACTTACTATAAAGATATTCCACACAATTAAGAGTAACCACGCAAACACTTCAACCAGTGGTTCCTTATACTGGACAAATAGCGACAACTGCTCACAGCAGGATCAGTGATTGCTAAAATTATACTGTTGGCAGAGCTATCCAGTCGTTCTCTAACAGTGAATATTAGTTTTCTTAAAAGAGCTTTAAAAGTACAAATGCCTGCTGTTACAAACATCTGACTGGCACTGCCCCCTCTGGGTATTTTGAGTATGATTCTTAAAGCATCACTGTATGCAACATGCAGCTTATTCATGCTGCTTTGATTGTAGGATGACCACAGTTGGGCTGTGTAAAGCGGAGTACAATATGCTTTAAATAAAGCCACCTTAACTGGAGGTGAATGTAACAGAATGAAATGACTGTGTCCCCCTCTCCTCTGACACAGAACTAATCTGCATGAGATATGGCCTCAAGGTCTCATGCATTTGCTCTAAACTGCTTCTTTCCAGCTCAAGAGAAGAATGAAGAAATGGACTCTCTCCTTTTAATAAATCAAAGAACACTATTTTTAATAAAGCGAATCAAACAAAGTGTTAGTCAATAATAAGATGTGACCAATCTGTGAAATCAAAATATTAATTACTTTATTATAATCCTATAGAATATAATAAGTAAAATGACTTTAGATGTTCCACTAGGACTGATCTCACGTAGCGTTAAGACATGACACATTGCTTTTACTGATCCAATCAGAATCTGCCAGATCTGACAGAGGCGTGGTTTTGGTGGTGCTTGGTAAATCTGTCATCTTTTCATTCGACCATAAACAAAAATCTGAAGTATAAAACTATGCCCACGTCATCTTTAACGCCAGTTCAAAGCGTTCTAGAGAGGTTGACGGCGTGGCCAATCCGTGACTCTCCTCTTCAGCCGAAAGAACCAACGACAAGCTGGATAAACCTATTACCGTTCCACCTGCTGCAACGGTTCCTTTCAGAATAAAAGCTGAACTCACTGACCTTCTGGGTCCATCTGACGCTGTCAACCAACTGTCGCTTTTTACCTGGAGACGATCCAAAGAATAGTCTGTCATACTGCTGATGCTGTTTCATCGGCTCCGGTACCGAAAGAGGGCTTCGAGGACCTGGCATTCTGGATCTGTACGGAGGTCTCATTCTAAAGGTTGGTTTATGCTTGACGCGTCCGCGAGGTCCGCATGGCTCCGCGCGGAAAAGTTGCGTCATTTTGCGTCATTTTAACAACCACGGCCCAAGATTTCCGCAACGCGCACCTCGGAAAATTTCTAACCACGCGGACGGTCGGACGCAGAAAAACATGGCGGACCGGCACGACAGAGGTTCGTAAATACAGACATTTGTATGATTCAGCTCTCAGAGATCACCGTGATCAACATGTTGTTAATAATTCTTGGAGAGAAATAGCTCGCACTGTCGGAAAAGACGAGAACGCTGTTAAAAATGCTGAAATGCCATGTTGTAAACAGTAATTTCTACTTCTACTATGGTGTAGTGTTGGATGCATGCCGTAGAGCTCCATGCTGCCCCGTTCAGTTTGGGAGAATATTGGCTCACCGCAGAGACGAGCCGCACAAACAATAAACACTGCGAGTTGTGAAGCGCGTTCCAGCCGCGAGCCGCATCACCGCGCGGAAAGTGAATGCGTCAAGCATAAACCAAGCTTAAGGGTATGTGTGGAGCGACAACATGGCATCTCATGTGTTTATGACTCTCCGAATCAAAGCTTAGCTCAAGACATCACCTTCATTCCTACCAGAACTAATAGTTTCTTCGGATTTGCTGGTTCTGAGCAACATTCCACACTACACCATTCTTCGTCTCATTTCACCTTAGTAACACCATACATTTAGTGTTAAAGTTAGTCTAGTTTTAATTTGTTTAGTAATAAATCTTTAAACTTTTAAAACCTGACTCTCTTTCTTTTGTCTCTGAGTTAATACGAAGTGGTTACATAATCCCTGCAATAAAAAGTTCCAATCTTTTGGTTAAACAGTACCCACAGATCCATAAGGTTGATTTCGTATTTACTATGGAATCTTATGTCTTATGGCTCATGAAATAACATGTAAATTAATTCATTACATGAACAAAAACTAAACTTATGTGCTATAGTATTGGCCTGTGCATACAGCTTACAGCACTGTCTATGATGTCAGCATCATCACGCATTTGATCAGTTATAAAGTGGCCAAGGTATTTCACCTTCTCACACACATTAAGATCACTAGTAGACAGTTTGAACACAGGAAAGTTTAGCTTTTTATCCTGCTTGGTTCTACATATCAAGATAGCACTTTTAAGAGCATTATACTGGATATCATGCTGCACACCATATTCAGAACAGATATTTAGGAGCTGCTGTAAACCAGCACCACTTGGACTGAAGACCACCAGGTCATCAGCATACATCAGATGGTCGATCAGAGTTTTACCCATCAAACATCCTGTGTTACAGGCTCTCAGCTGCATTGACAGATCATCAACATACAAATTAAATAAAACAGGAGACAAAATAAAGTCTTTTGATAAGAAGTTGATGTAATCTGATATCAAATATGTAATTAATACTAATTGCTATGTTCCCTCTAAATCAGGGGCGGGCAGTCCGCTATCCAGCATGTTTTATGTTTATGTTTATTTATTTGGCAGACGCTTTTATCCAAAGTGACGTACAACTGTTAACCTATAGGGCATGCTGTGATCTGTGAAGGAAACTGGAGTACCTGGAGGAAACCCACACATGCATGGGGAGAACACGCAACTCCACGCAGAAAGGCTGCAGCTGAGTTTCGAACCTGCTACCTTATTGCTGCGAGGCAACAGTGCTAACAACTGCTGCCACCATGCAGCCCATCAGTCTATGCTTTAGTTTTTTCTCTGCTTAAACACACCTGATTTGTATCTGTGCGTGATTAAGGCAAGGTAGCTTTATTTATAGAGCACGTTTCAAACACAGAGGCAATTCAATGTTATTAACAGGCGTCTGCAGAACTTGATGGCTTGCTGAGCATGGGATTCAACAGGAATCAAGTGTGTTGGAGCAGGAAAACAACAAAAATATGCTAGATAGTGGCCCTCGATGTTAGGGTCTGCGTTCTCTGTCTGCTGTTATTGCTCTGAGTCCTCTAACTGCAGGTTGCCTGGAGAGCGGGTGTAACCGACGCCGATTTCACAATCACTGCCCAGGATTTAAGCAACTGTGTGACACAATACCACACCGGAGGATTACTCACGCTGGGTATCTCTAGCCAAACTAAGTTTTTGAATGCTAGAAATTTCTAGTTCTTGTGTCCACATGTATTTGTTCCTAAGTCTTAGATCTCCTGTGTTTCCTGTGAATTCAAGATCCACTGACGCTAATCCTACAAGTATTAACAACCATAAATATTACGAAATGCATTACTAAGCAGACACCTTCCGCTGGCACTAACAATATCTGGAATGTTAATAAATGGATAGTTTGTTTGTTAATGTTTCATAATGCACTAACATTAAAAATCCCATATTAGTTACATAAAAAGTAAAATTGCCAAATCCTTAGGAGTATTACACAGAGTCAGGTTTTTACTGACTAATTCTGGTTTGTTGGCATTGTACAATTCACTGATTGTTCCATACTTGACTTATTGTGTAGAAATCTGGGGAGCAACATACAAAAACTATACACAACCCTTATTTATTTTACAGAAAAGAGCTCTGAGGATCATCAATTATAGTGGCTGCAGAGATCCATCGAACCCATTGTTTATTAAATATAAATTACTGAAATTTCATGATTTAAAAGACTGGAAAATCTTACGAACCATGTACAAAGCCAATTTAGGTACTCTGCCAACAAACATTCAGGGGCTATTTGAAAAGAGAACTAGTAATTACATGCTGAAAGAAACTGATGTGTTTACAAAACCTTGATTTAGAACTAAAATTAAGGAGTGGAATATATCTGTAAATAAATGTGTTAAATTATGGAATAACCTTAAAAGGGAAATAAAAAAAACTCTGTCATTTAATATATTCAAAAATGTATCAAGTTGAGTGTACTAAATAATTATGAAAATGTAAATTAGATCAATGATCATGATCGCAATGGAATTTAGAACAGGAAATGCTTTCAAATGAATCTGTGTGTGTGTCTGACAAATGGTAATTATATATAAATTGATTATTTCCTCTGGAAGAGGGGGCAGAAATTATAAGATGTTTTTCTTCATTCTGCTCCTTCTTGTTCAATTTTAATTTTTTGTTATGTATTTCTTATTGTTTATGTTTTATTTGTTTTTACTTTGAATGAAATAAGAGAAAAAAAATAAATAAATGGACCCTTATTGTAAAGTGTTACCAAATAATTTAAAACGCAGCTCTTACTGTCCAGAAAGATGTGATAAGACTCGCTCCAGTCGCTCCACAGAGGAGGCTCAGCCACACCAGCACACCGAACCTGGAAGATGTAGCTGACCATGGGTTCCAGATCCACAGGCAGCCTGGGCTCTTTATGTGCAGAAGCTACCTGGAGCAAGATGAAGGAGGATGAACCCAAACGTTCATTCTGACACAGCTGGATTTCAATATCTGAGGACTCACCTGCCAATACTGGTTGGTGCTGGAGGAATATCGGACTTGGTATCTCAGTGGGTCGGTACTGGAGTCTAATGGCTCGTCCCAGCTGAGAACCACTCCTGCTTCTATGGTCTGAATGTGTGACAGGTTTACAGGAGGACCTGGTTTCTCTGTTAAAAAAAAGATTAACAATAAGATAATTATGGTTTCTTTCATCATGGTTCATTTGAATACTACAACATAGAACCTTAAAGACTGAAATAATTCATAGTGTTTAATATTTTCAGTATTTGAGGCAATTTCTGAATAATCTACAGCTGTTTCTATGGCAACATTACACACCATGATGGAAGATGTAGTAAAGTGCACGTTTATCCAAAACAGGAAAGTGAAGAAACATGTTGGATTTTGGTCCATGATCCTGGTTTGAACTGGTCTGGCCCAAACACAAAAACTAGATTTAGTGTTTTTTGTATTAAATAGACCCATACACCCTGAGTTTTACAGATTTATTTAATCATTATTACTGGCGCTGCTCTGGTGTTACTTCCTAAATGACAGAATACTACTGGCATCGCCTAGAAAGATAATAATGTGATTTATAATATATATATATATATATATTTTTTTTTTTTTATTATTATTTTTTTTAACACAGCAAGTTCATTTTATGGATCATGATGGATTTGGTGTTTGTGATGATGATGATGATGATGATGATGATGATGATGATGGTGATGGTGGTAGTAGTAGTAGTAGTAGTAAACACAGCAGGCAAGGCGAGTTAAGTGTCTTGCCCAAAGACACAACAACTGCGACAGACTGAGCGGGATTTGATCCCACAGCTCTCCCGTCACAAGACAGTAACGTATCTTCTCCCTCGTGGGGATGAACATAACTATTTTATTTTTGTGTGTCTGTCTTCTCAGAGTGAGTCCTGACAGATGGCTGCTCACACTGATCCAGGTTCTGTTGGATGTTTCTTCCTGTTAAAAGGGAGTTTTCCTCTCCACGGTCGCTACATGCTTAACTAGTATGAGGATTGCTGTAAAGTCAGTGTCTTGACGCAATCTGCTGGGTTTTCTTACATAGAAAACGTTTAACTAGTTGGCATAATGAATTGTAGTCAGTGAACAAAGTGGGTTCAATTGAAATGTTTACATTGTGATGAGACTTGAGACGACTCTTGTTGTGAATTAGCGCTATGTAAATAAACTGAATTGAAATGAATAAAGTGACCAAAGATTAAAAGTACAAAACAACAAAATAAAAACGAACAATAATGTTTTAGAGCATTTATTAAGCAGATGTTATTCAGAAATGTAAAATGTTTTGCTGCAGCACCAGGCTGTCTGTGCATGTGCCTGATTTAAAACATCTCCAAAAAGTAAGCCATGTCAATATTTTAAAAAGCTATGACAAATATCTGTTTTAGGGCTAGACTGACATACTGAAAACATCAAATTCAGAAAACCTAATTAGAACAGCTCTGTTTCTGTTCTTCGGCCACTTCTACCTGAACAAAAACAGCATGTAAAGTACTTGTGTATCACTGAGAAAATCTCCCCACACACACACACACACACACACACACACACACACACACACACACACACACACACAAACACACACACACACACACACACACGGCTGGGAATCAGCTGTATTCAGCTCACGTCTGCCACACCTGAATTCAAGCCTCTAACGTTATCTGCCAACATTCATCTCTTCATGGCTGAAAATGTTCAGATGGAAACCAAAAGCGCTCTGAAGACAGAGAGCTTATCATCATCATCATCATCATCATCATCATCATCATCGTCCAAAGCTGCATGTTATCCTAAGACTTTATTCTTAGGAGAAAATATAATGAATGCCGGGAGCTTGTACCTTTGATCTCTTTCAGTAATGAACATAAAACACAAGATTTTGGATTTTTATGTTTATGTTTATGTGCTTAGCAGACGCTTTTACCCAAAGCGACTTACAATTTTGTTTTTAACCTATAGGGCATGTTGTGATCTGTGGGGGAAACCGGAGTACCCGGAGAAAACCCACGCATGCATGGGGAGAACACGCAACTCCACGCAGAAAGGCGAGTTTAGAACCTGCGACCTTCGTGCTGTGAGGCAACAGTGCTAACCACTGCGCCACCATGCAGCCCATTTTCTCACTTTAAGTTGCTTGAAAAGATGTTTCCTTACAGTTTAACTGATCTTTTACTCTTAACGCCTCAATCGATGACTTTTGATTTAAGAGATTATTCTGCTGTTGTATCTTCATTCATCCGGTTGCCATTTACAACCATTTAGCTTCAGTTGACTTTTATCTGCCCTGATGTAACAGTAGACGGGCAAAGACGGTGTCAGAACCAGGTCGGCTCGGGGTCCTGCGCCTGCTGATGACGTCACATTACAGCCAATCCACTCGGCTTTCACACTTAAGTTTTGGAAAGACATCAGCAGTTTTGTTAATAAATTCTTGCTTGTTACCACATAAATGTTTTCTTTATAATTGTAATTTGTTGATAAAACACCACATTATCTTTGTTTTGTAAAGAATGTGAAACTGCATAAAACCAACATCAGACTGCCAAGAAACACAACGGTTCTTATATGTGAAGCCATATCTGTTTGTCTTAATGTGGAATTTTTCTGTATATTTCCTTAGTTGTTAATACATTCATCCATTTATCCATTCATTCATTCATTCATCCATCCATCCATCCATCCATCCATCCATCCATCCATCCATCCATCCATCCATTCATTCATTCATTCATTCATCCATCCATCCATCCATCCATCCATCCATCCATCCATCCATCCATTCATCCATTCATCCATTCAAAATGTTGCTTGGTGTCTTTTCAATAAAGTTCTTATATTTTATTTTGCCCCATTTCATCAAAATCAAGAGCTTTTGAAGGTCACCATTTATCAGTTGATATATTTGCTTTTATTTTACATTTCCTTTGGAAATTAAAACATTTTCTCCAAAAAGTGTTGATTTTTGGACTAAAGGACTGCAACCGCTAAGAATACAACTGTAAATTTGTTCTGACAACTCAAAATCTTCATTGTCAACGTGCTAACGTAACTTTTACGAACGTGGTATTGTAACTTCCATAAGTCTTACATACAGCTAATCATACTGTGACGTATTTGGCAAAAGCAGGACCCCGAGCAGATCTGGTACTGACAACGGCACCTTCTGAGCTGTGATCAGAAAAGGCGTGTTTGGACGGATAAACCAGATATAGAGACAAAAGTTCCTGAGAATTTCAGGAAGATGACACCCCAGAATGAGCCCTTAACTGAAATGTATCTTTGTCTTACAGTAAAAAAGTAAGATAAGACTGATGAGTTAATTCAATCATAAATGTTGCTTTTTGCTGTCTCATAAATATTCTGATTTATCTTTTCCAGGACAACTCATACATTTTTCCAAGTAATTATGAATAAAAGGTTGCTCTCCAGACAGAACCAGATTACGAATTGAGCTCAGTTATAATCATTTTTATTGTACCAAGAGATTATCTCCAACTCCTCCACAAAATATCGTCCTACAATGACCAGGAGCAACAACGACTAAGTTCTTCTTAACTGTTCATTTTGAAATAGTTGTTTTGTTTTTTTCTTACCAGGCCGCTCAGGAATTCTGAGCAGAACCGGTGGAGCTGCAGCACCAGAGATGCTGACGGTTACCATGAGAACGAAGCTTCTCGCAGAGTCCAGGTGAAATGAACACATGAGGGAATCTTCTGCATCACATACAAGCAGATTATGAGATGTGGAGTTGGCCTCGACTGTGTCATTGTTCAGGAGCCTGGAAATAGATAAAATATGATTAATGCCTGAACTAGAACTCAATAATGTAAAATTATTGTTGTTTAGCATCAAAAAGGTCACAAAAATTTAAATAAAGTTGGTAGAAAACTCAAAAAGCATCATGGGTCCTGTAGAATGAAGTAAGAATGACATCCTGAGGTCAAATTTGGGTGCAGCAGTCCATGTTTCTAAACAAAGAGAGACTCTCCCACCTCCCGTTTGGGGGTTTGATGATAAATACATTTCACTGTAATATTGAGTTGTTGGTAATTTAAAAAGTGGCTTAAGTTATTTTTAGAGCCATCAATTTGTTTTTAACTGTTAGCTCAATGTTAGCCTCTAGCCTTCTTCACCAAATATTAGTGGAAAACAAAAGATGCCGTGGCTTCTTAGGGGTACAAGAAAGAACTTCTGGGTCGCTCCTGTTTACTGGCTTAGGATGCTCACAAAACGCTGCTGCATGTTGCCACATGGCGCCATATTACAAATGCAGATGCAGCAGATGCAAACTCAGCAACCCCGCAAGGCAGCTCACAGATTGTCAACAACTACATTCCTTTGAAAAGAGGAAATACGACAACCACCCCAGCCGGCTGAGAAGGAAACCCGCTTCAATGTAACATTCCTTTTAACATGATTGAGACATTCAACTGTTTTGTGCTTATTATATTATTCACTGTAAAAAATCTTACGTAATGAACCTTTAACTTTAGGAAATTTTACAAAGATATGTTGACTTGGCAAGGCAGAGCAAGATTTCTAGGCTATCAGTGTGTTGGATCAGTGCTGAATTGGTCTGTTTGATCCCAACATAATGAAAGCCTGGATGTGCTACACCACTCTCCTCTGCGGATCAAAGTAAGCAGATGTTTAACCCCCCAGTGAGCAGTCGGGAAACACTCGGCTCCACACAAACATTCATTCACTCAGCAGCAGAACACGTGTTTATACTCACAGCTGCTGCCCCCTGATAGGCGGCCCGCCACCAGATTCAAGATCACAAGTTACGTTCTCCCAGGTTTCATCTATTCTGCACAAAATGTCTAAACAGGCTCCTGTAAGGAAAATTATAATTGCATATTAGTACAATGTGTTTCTTCCTGCTGGGAATTTCTTAGAAAACAATCAGAACTCATGTTCGGAGAAAAATAAACCTTTTTACGGTAATCAAACACTTGCTCCGTTCAGCCTGGTGATTTAAGCAGAGACTTACAACTGAGACTATTTGCTGTTTTAGTCATTTGAACATAGAAAACATTAAAATTATTTAGATCAAATTAGCTCCACAGCGTTTACCTCGCACCCTAATTCAAACAATGGATACACAAAGCCTGATCCTTTTTCTAAAAAACTGATTTAAAGAAACACTAAAGATTTTTAACATAAAGCTATTGATTTCAAATTGGTTTCAGTGATTCTTGATGTAGAAACTTTACCAACTTCAGATTTGAAAGGCACTGTAGCCCTCTGCTGACCAGAAACCACAAGTAGGTGCACTATGTGGAGCTCTCTGGCTGCTTTATGGCTCTGCTGAAAGCTAATATAAGGCTAGCAGTTAGCTTTCTCAGTTTGCTGACCCTCAATAAAAAAGACAAGAACAAGAAAAAAAAATGTAATTTTACTTTTCTGTTGGCATCATGACAAAGCCAAAAGTAGGAGAATAATGTCTTTGTAGGTGAAGAAAAGAGCTAAAATCAGAGTGAACATCGGTGCGGCCTACACTTGTTTGAAAAAGCTGGAGGCTATGAAATCAGTCACGCACTGATGGTGACTTGTCTTTCTTCCTACTAGACTTGTAAGTAGTTATATATTTTTTTGTACAACAGTGTAGATCTTTTCACTCTGTGGATTATTTAATATCAGTTGGCTAATGTTAGTGTTAGCTTGCTTTTAGCTCATTGTTAGTGCTAGCTACAGCGGGCTACTACCAGGTTGTTTACGACAGCTGTTATTATGGAGAAGCAGGAAACTCAGCAGTGCCGCTTTAAAAACAGTAAATCTGAACATATTTAAGTTATGTAATTATTTTACCCCCAAAAGACTGTTGCATTTTCAGACACTGGCTTCATGTTTCACGGCCAACAAATCCAATCATCATAGTTGATAAATAGTCTTAGTAACAACAGGAACTCTTTAGTTTCTCTATTCTTTTTCAATCAAATGCAAACTAGTTGCACCTAAAAACACTAAAACAGCATTATGTTGCCTGGAAGAAAACATACAATCAACATCTCTTTGTGAAGTTCTGTAGCAACATATATGTATGTGCTCACTGGAGCCTTGCGTGTTCCCCGGATGTCCGTGTGTGAAAACAGGTAATAATGAAGCGACTCGGCCCTTTAACCTCACTCTCTAATTGTTTCACATAAAGCTCAGAGCTCTCATTAATCACAGCGCCTCGCAGATCGACGCAAACAAACAAATCCCACCCCCACCTATAGTGCCTCTCCTCCATCTTTACCACCTCAAGGACAAAAGCAGCTGAAGGGACTCCTGACTGCTGTG
Source organism: Nothobranchius furzeri (assembly GCF_043380555.1). Taxonomy (NCBI): domain Eukaryota; kingdom Metazoa; phylum Chordata; class Actinopteri; order Cyprinodontiformes; family Nothobranchiidae; genus Nothobranchius; species Nothobranchius furzeri. The sequence goes on from NC_091748.1 coordinate 68,394,884, forward strand.
TGTGAACTCAGTGACCTTCTTAATACTAAATCTCTCCATGAAAAAAATAAATAAGAGTGAAGCCTGTTGGAATCAGATCGACAGCTCAGGTCTTTGGGGACACAAAGATGGGTGACAACCAGATGACCTGTGCCTAATACAGAGTTGGATGGATTTTTAATCCTAATCCTACAACAAAATAATAGCATTTGCTACTTTGCTGCTAGAAGAATCACATAAAGGTAATAATACCAACTAGGTAAAAAAAAACAGTTCTGTAAATCCTTAAGAGCAAATGTCTCCAAAAACTAGTAAACTAGCCTTTATAAAATCAGAACCCAAATTTTATCTCAATATTTTGTTTTACACATTTCAACTTTAACTTCTGGAAATCAAGTTTAAAAGTCTCATAGTTGTTTTTCCACAAAAATAAACAATAAAGAACAAGATCTGCTTCTAGACCTGCAGAAAGAGAAAAATAAATAAATAAATAAAGAAATGGGACACAACAACAATACAACAAGATCTAGCTTTCACTGCATCAACTTGATGAAGAAATATATAATCAACATTGTTTTACTGAACAATCACACGATAATAATCACAGTGCATTAAGTGCCCACCACAGCCTTAAGACGTGTTGAACGTGCCCAAGTCCATACTTATGAGAGCACCATGTGAGCACCTGTGTGTTTATCAGCGCTTGTTTATGTAAGGTTTCTCTATAGGAGCGTCCAATAGAGAGTGTGAGGGGCCACAGATCAGCCCCCTAAAGATGTGCAGGAGACGGAGGGAGCTCCAAGTCCCAGAGCTCCAGGAGCTGCCCCAGAGCACAGGAACCCCAGGGAGACTGCGACCAGAAAAGCCCCTGCCCCCCTCGAGAGGCGCAGAGAGCTGCCCCGGGGGGCCACAACCAGCAGCCGGCAGAGTCCGGGAAGATATCGGCGGCAAGCCCACAGGCCCTCCCGCAGCCTCCCACCCCCTAGCCGGCCGAGCCTGGGACCCAGCGACCCGGGACCCAGGGGCGACCACTTACAAAAATGCACGCCGGACACCCACTCATGCTCCCCATACACACCCTATTCACTCTGGTCCCGGTACTGCTGCACATGGGGTACAACCATTACCGGTTCCCAGAGTTTGACCCTTTCTGCTGGGGTGCTGATGAGCAGGCTCCCCCGCCCAACGCTGAGCACAGCAACCCACCACCCCAGACCCGAACCGGACGGCCGGATCTTCCTCCTAGCCTCCAGCAGTCCTGTTTCAGGAAGAGCTTGTAGAAATAAGCTGGAAAAGTGGGGGGTTTGGAGTCTAACTCATTAATATTCATGATATGCAAACATGTCTCCTTTGATTGGCTAACAGCAGCATGACTCTTCCGCTGCCGTTGTTTGCTCCTCCTTCTTGAGTAAAAAATGCAACATTGATGTTTTATCTCCGCAAACATCACATGCCTGTACGTGTTCCGCCATATTGTGGATTTACTATTGCTAATGGTTGGCTTCCACTAAGAGATGGACTCTACTCTCTTCTGCATGCTAAATTATTACAGCCTTCGTAAGCCAGGGTGGGCGGTGCCATGAATGAAAATTTTCCCTGTGACGTAGAAGAGAATGGCATTTTCTGACTCGCTCGTTTCCTCGTCTACTTCATTTCTGATGCTAATGCAGGCGATACGGGTTGAAGAAAACGTCACGTTCAGCATGCATATACAACTCAGAGTGGCCTATCGTATTAAAAAAAAACAAGAATAACACAGTTTCAGTGAACGAGACCGTTAAAGGTCTGAAAGGTCAGTTGTCACACACACTGATGTGTGGTGAAATTTGAGACCTGGGTTTAATTATACACAGAATAATTTCATGCCAAAGGGCTTAAATTAGGATTCAAATGGTGGATCTCATTCCGTGTGAACTGATGTTTTGACCATGTCCTAATCACACCTGATGGGGACATGACAAACTCAAGCTGAATATTAAACTCTCACCAACAGGAGGTTTTAGATGCTCTGGCTCAGCAGCGAGGCTCCTGAAGGTGCAGCGAAGAGGATGTGGGAGGTTCACTTCAGACCGGTTTGTCTCTGGTGGGATTCTGCCGCTTCCTCCAGCACCGATGTAGGCAGGAGGTGAGTCACAGCACAGCTCATCCTTCCACGGGAGGTCCAGGACTCCTGAACGGAGAGGAGCTCCAGGCTCAGACTCCAAACACAGAGAGTCTGATCACAGAGGGATGGGAAACTGTCAAACTGAACATCTGAGTATCATTTACTTTACTTCATGTATTTGTTATTTATTAATTATCTATTATCAGGTGTTTTTATTTTTCATTTCAAGCAATTTAAAAATGTTTTAAAGTAACATTTCTTTTGATAAATGAAACTAGAAACAAACTTGAATGAACAACATTTGTCTATAGATGCTTTATTTAAACATCATGGTTTATTATCCTTTAGAAAAGTCCCTTTATTACATCCAAGTTTGTTGATAAAACAAGTTCATTAAAGCTGCAATAAAAAGCAAGGAGTTTGTCAAAGAGTTAGAATCATAACCTTTCAAAGGTGCTGATTATTTAATTAGAATAGAGCCTTTACAGTAATATCACAACACGCTTGTCCTATTGTAAAAATACATCATCCATCAGCTTACAATATTTCTGTAATTTAAAAAAAATACTATAGAAAATGGAAATCTGAAGCTTCTACAGACCACTTCATGCAGTTACTTCCACCTGAGGCAGAATGACTGCTGAATCTCTGCTAATTATGCAAAATATGCATATATTCAAATGAAAAATGATAAACGGCAGTGCAGTAAAGGGCGTCAACTTTCTCATTCTTGGCTTATCTATAATTAAAGGAGACGAAGGAAATTTGCTTTCACTGCAAAACGCAACATCAGTTTTTAGGAAAGCAGATATAAACACCGAGCTTCTTGTTAAAATATATTAGCAAAACCAGCTCATCATAACATGAGTTTTAGAATGTAGAAAAGCAGCTAATCTCAGGATCCACTCGGCATTAGTACAATAACCACCAGTTATGTTTGGGATACAATGTGTGAGGTGAGAGGAGCAGGGAGGTAGAGCATGCTTGAGTCTAATTTTTGAGAAATGCTTAATAAACGTCTTTAGGGGTGTGTGTTGGCATGAATCTGGAGATATAATATGTAATAAAACAGAAGAGACGGTACGATGTATTGCGATACAAAAAGCCAGATGATACTTGTGGGTTTTCAGTAATCGGAGGGTTGTAGGATCAATCCCGGCTGCTGTAGTGTCCTTGGGCAAGACATTTGACCCACATTGCCTGCTGTTGGTGGTCAGAGGACCGCTGGCACCAATGCTAGGCAGCCCTGCCTCTGCCAGTGCACTCCAGGGTAGCTGTGGCTGCATTGTAGCTCATCACCACTAGCATGTGTATGTGTGTGATTGCGCTGTAAAGCACCTTGGGGGGTTCTAGGACTCTAGGAGCTGCTATTTCAAATACAGGCCACTTGACATATTTAATTAGAAAACTAAGACCAGATGCTTCCAAGACACTTCCAGTGTTATTGCGAGATCTTGTTCCATCAGAATAAAGGGGGTTAAAAACTGCTGCTACCCAGCAACCAAAGTCTGAATTGCACTGCACAAACCAAATCCATTAAATGTTTGTAAATGCTTGTTTTGTAAATTCTCAAACACGATATCGAACACAAAATTTGCAATTTGTCAGTGTATCGATATTTTCTTACATCCCTAAAAGTCCCTAAAGGATGAGAGGTTAGAGTTGATGTGCTGAAAACTCACCACAGAGCATCAGGAAAACACACATCAGGACTGTCCACATGGCTGTGCAATCCCTGTAAACACACACATGCACACACACACACACTGATTTCATTATCTGTTGTGCATCATTTTACTAAAAAAAAACATTTCTTTGGGGGAAAATCTGGTGCAGGTGTGTCTAATTCCAATGAAAGAACAGCATTTAGTGTGAAACTGAAGGAGGAGCTGCAGGTTTTGCCAAAATTCATGCTTATGAAAACCAACAATGATCAGGTTTATTGTCGTTACGCAAGACATTCCTGAGAAAACCGTGGGAGGTGAACGTAGTCATGCGTAATTGTGATCATTCCAATTGGCCACACTCTAGAAGAACTGGGACCCGATTCTCAGTTATTTTATCAATTTAATCAACTTTCTGGTGTTTCCAACCAAAGAACAAAAAGCTGCCTCCTCTTATGCAGTCCCTCATGTTTTACGCGATGCTTAAACAATTGACTTGTGTGGCGTTTAACCGCTTAACACACACTCTTCAGCACAGAATCAGCAAAGTGTTCCTGCTGCAAGGGGAAAAAACCCACATCAATTTTTAACTGATTTCTTTTGATTTTTTGAGCTAATATTGGAGCTATTATTTTTCTGGCGGAATCTAGATTCCAGAGAATGTTTTAAGGCTGAAGACTGCATTCATCTGCAGGAAGAGAAGGTTTAATCCAAACTGGTGGTAGACCGATATATCGGGCCAATATTTGCCTTCTTCGTCTTCGTCTTCCTCCGCTTATCCGGGTCCGGGTCGCGGGGGCAGCATCCCAATTAGGGAGCTCCAGGCCGTCCTCTCCCCGGCCTTGTCCACCAGCTCCTCCGGCAGGACCCCAAGGCGTTCCCGGACCAGATTGGAGATGTAACCTCTCCAACGTGTCCTGGGTCGACCCGGGGGCCTTCTGCCGGCAGGACATGCCCGAAACACCTCCCCGGGGAGGCGTCCAGGAGGCATCCTGACCAGATGCCCAAACCACCTCAACTGGCTCCTTTCGATCCGGAGGAGCAGCGGTTCTACTCCGAGTCCCTCCCGAATGTCCGAGCTCCTCACCCTATCTCTAAGGCTGAGCCCGGCCACCCTACGGAGGAAACTCATTTCGGCCGCTTGTATCCGCGATCGCGTTCTTTCGGTCATTACCCAAAGCTCATGACCATAGGTGAGGATTGGGACGTAGATCGACCGGTAAATCGAGAGCCTGGCTTTCTGGCTCAGCTCCCTCTTCCCCACGACAGATCGGCTCAGCGTCCGCATCACTGCAGACGCCGAACCAATCCGCCTGTCGATCTCCCGATCCCTCCTACCCTCACTCGTGAACAAGACCCCGAGATACTTAAACTCCTCCACTTGAGGTAGGACCTCTCCCCCGACCCGGAGGTGGCAAGCCACCCTTTTCCGGTCGAGAACCATGGTCTCAGATTTGGAGGTGCTGATCCTCATCCCAGCCGCTTCACATTCGGCTGCGAACCTACCCAGCAAGAGCTGAAGGTCAGAGCTGGATGAAGCTAGGAGGACCCCATCATCCACAAAAAGCAGAGACGAGATTCTCCTGCCACCAAACTCGACACACTCCACACCACGGCTGCGTCTAGAAATTCTGTCCATAAAAGTGATGAACAGAACCGGTGACAAAGGGCAGCCCTGGCGGAGTCCAACCCTCACTGGGAACAGGTCCGACTTACTACCGGCTATGCGGACCAAACTCACGCTCCTCTGGTAAAGGGACTGAATGGCCCTTAACAGAAAGCCACCCACCCCATACTCCTGGAGCGTCCCCCACAGGGTGCCCCTGGGGACACGGTCATAAGCCTTCTCCAAATCCACAAAGCACATGTGGATTGGTTGGGCAAACTCCCATGCCCCCTCCATCACCCTTGCAAGGGTATAGAGCTGGTCCACAGTTCCACGGCCAGGACGAAAACCACATTGCTCCTCCTCTATCTGAGATTCAACTATCGATCGGACCCTCCTCTCCAGTACCTTGGCGTAGACCTTTCCCGGGAGGCTGAGGAGTGTGATCCCCCTATAGTTGGAACACACCCTCAGGTCACCCTTCTTAAAGATGGGGACCACCACCCCGGTCTGCCACTCCCTAGGAACTGCCCCCGATGACCACGCAATGTTGTAGAGACGTGTCAACCATGACAGCCCTACAACATCCATAGCCTTGAGATACCCAGGACGAACCTCATCCGCCCCCGGGGCTCCGCCGCTGTGTAGTTGCTTGACTACCTCAGCAACTTCTGCCCCCGAGATCGGACAGTCCATCCCCAGGCCTCCCAGCTCTGGTTCCTCCTCGGAATGCGCATTGGTGGGATTGAGGAGCTCCTCAAAGTATTCCTTCCACCGTCCGACTATAGCCTCAGTTGACGTCAGCAGCTCCCCATCCCCACTGTAAACAGTGTGAGCGAGTTGCTGCCTTCCTCTCCTGAGGCGCCGGACAGTTTGCCAGAATCTCTTTGGAGCCGATCGATAGTCTTTCTCCATGGCCTCACCAAACTCCTCCCACGCCCGAGATTTTGCCTCGGCAACTGCCACTGCTGCACCCCGCTTGGCTATCCGGTACCTGTCTGCTGCCTCCGGAGACCCACAGACCAGCCACGCCCTGTAGGCCTCCTTCTTCAGCCTGACGGCTCCCCGAACCTCTGGTGTCCACCAGCGGGTACGGGGGTTGCCACCACGACTGGCACCGGCCACCTTACGACCACAGCTAGCAACAGCCGCCTCGACAATCGCAGAGTGGAACAAGGCCCACTCGGACTCAATGTCCCCCACTGCTCTCGGGACGTGGTCAAAGCTCTGCCGGAGGTGGGAGTTGAAGACCGTCTTGACAGGTTCTTCTGCCAGGCGTTCCCAGCAGACCCTCACTATGCGTTTGGGTCTGCCAGGTCTACGCGGCATGTTCCCTTGCCATCTGATCCAACTCACCACCAGGTGGTGATCAGTTGACAGCTCCGCCCCTCTCTTCACTCGGGTGTCCAAAACATACGGCCGCAGGTCAGATGATACGACTACAAAATCTATCATCGACCTGTGACCTAGGCTGCCCTGGTACCAAGTGTACCGGTGGGCATCCTTATGTTCGAACATGGTGTTCGTTATGGCCAAACTGCGGCTTGCACAGAAGTCCAATAACAAAACACCGCTCGAGTTCAGATTAGGTGGGCCGTTCCTCCCAATCACACCCCTCCAGGTCAAGCTGTCATTGCCCACGTGAGCATTGAAGTCCCCCAGCAGGACAATGGAGTCCCCTGATGGAGCACTATCTAGCACTCGTCCCAGGGACTCCAAAAAGGGTGGGTACTCTGAACTGATATTTGGCCCATAAGCACAAACAACAGTCAGGACCCGTTCCCCGACCCGAAGGCGCAAGGAAGCTACCCTCTTGTCCCCCGGGGTAAACCCCAACACACAGGCAGAGAGTCTCGGGGCTAACAAAAAGCCAACCCCAGCCCTCCGCCTCTCACCCGGAGCAACTCCAGCAAAGTAGAGTGTCCAACCCCTCTCCAGGTCTCGGGTTCCAGAGCCAATGCAATGTGTCGAGGTGAGTCCGACTATATCTAGCCGGTACCGCTCAACCTCTGCCACAAGCTCCGGCTCCTTCCCCGCCAGCCATTTTTTATAAATCAGCATCGGCCGGTAATTGTCCTTATAAAGCCGATTTAAAGTCGGGCATATCCTCGGTGCTATTGCAGGATTTAATTTAAATGTATTTTTATGTTCACTAATCTGCATAATAAATACTCTAAATTAACTTTATTTTGCTGTCTGACTTTAACATTAATCAGTGCACAAAGTTCAGATTTAAAAGTTAAATTCAAAACCTGATTCAGCTTCAGAATTTTTGTTCATCAACTGATGTCATTGGTGACATTTTGGCATGAAAATGAGGAAATCATCTGTATCTATCGGCCAACCGCTGACCATGTCTGCTACATATCAGCATCGGTATTGGCAATAGAAAAACCAATATCGGTCAACCTCCAATCCAAACAACTATGCTGCCCAAATTGCCAAAGCACAATCCGGCTCCTCGGAAACAGAGGAAGGTTTTCCTGATAACTCAGAAGAACTTACATTGTTGAGATCATACCAGGAACATGACGCCGCCGGACTCTGGCTAAGGCGAATCTCTCTGAGGAGGAAAGGAAACAGGCAGAAACGTTTCAGTCAGCCCTTTGAAGGTAAGGGGATATCTCAGCTACAATTTTAGGTCTAAGTACCTGTTGAATGGAAGTTCTATCAACATTTAATAAGCCGCACGCACCGTTTCATTCAAACGTCATTAACAAATACAAAAACTGATTTTCAAGAAAGTTTAAAAAACCTTGTTTTTACACAATTTATCCTACTGTTAGTCTAAAAAGAAAATGTTTTTTCTGGAAAAACAGCGCTACATCAAGTAAGCTATATATTCTCAAATATGATCAAATCTTCTTGTTTTGAGTTTAAAAAAAACAATAAATAAATCTGTCCATGGGGTTGGCAAAGAATTCCTTGGCTGGTATTTTAAAAACTTGCTAAACAATCTAGTCCTGAAATGTACAAAAGGGAGCGGCAGTCCAGCATCCATAAGTTACTATCAATAGCTCAAAATCACTTTTTGCGGTGTAATGTTCCTCCACCTAATGCACTATTGTTGTGGAACATTGAATAAAACTTTCACCTGCAAAAATAACTTGAGTTGGGTTTTATGACCAGCTGTTGGTTGAGCCATTAATTTCATTCAAGAAAATTATTCAGCGGTATCACCTGAGCGTCATACATTTATGCATCTGTACACAACCAAGAGCGCCCAGGCCAGCCCCCACCCCACCCCCACCCCCAGGAAAGGCCAGTATTAACAAATCATATTAATGTTCAGTCAAACCACATATTGATCTTGTTTATTCATAATTGTAAAACTAAATAAAATATTACAATTAATGAGTAAAGAAATAATCAGAATAAAAATACATATGTTTCTGCTGTTCACCATTTAAAAAAAAGTTTTTATCTCCATAGTTTTATTTTTGTGTGAACACAGCAACACGGGTGAATTAACCTAAAAAAAATACATTTTGAAATAAAAACTGGGATAACATTTTAAATAACTGAAAAGTATTTTGCAAAAATGTTTGTGTTTGCAAAATTTAAGTTAAATGTTTGGGATACGTTCTGTTATTTTGATAAAAACGAATAAAGGCACAATGCAGCACATCGCCACAGACTAAATTCAACCAGTTACCACAAGGACCAATTTGGTGTGCCACCCCAAAAATTTCTTTGGCCCCATCTGGCCACCCCTATCAAGATTTCCTGGAGGCGCCCCTGTACACAACATGGCTCACTTTCAAGCTGACAGTTACACAAGAGGTTATTATAAAACTCTATTTGGTCAAATTAGAACAGAACTCTGACAGAATAAGCACATTTTCTTTTCTTCTTGTAATAACCGTTCCCTCCCTGTTGTGTTTTAATACTGATGCTAAAGCCAATAAGAGCAGCCACATGCGGTTCAGTAATATGCTGGGTCATATTGAAGCAACGAGTTGAAAAAAAGCTCCACATGAAAATTTCCAGAGCTGCTTGCCCACCGCATGCATGACAAGTGGATCATCTGTAGAACAAGCAGCTGACATGCTGCTAAACTCGTGAATGTTCACAGGTGCTTGTGTGTGTTTGTGTTTTTGCCTGATAAGGATGCATGGAGAAAAATAACACAAATGCATAAATCTTTAGACACTGGATTGTAAATCAGAGTACACAGAGTCCAGGTGGGAAAAGATTAAACTGGGCTTGTGTTCCACTGGTTCAGCCCCCCCACCCCACCAGTGTGTACAGAACAAAGCCTGAATCAGGAAGTAAAGCTGTTCTGACTAGTTATCATGTATTTATTATTTCTGAAGAAGGGTTTTGATTCTCCACAAGAACTAGAGAGACTAAAAAATCTGCTGTTATCCATTAACTAGAACCTCAAACCGCAGTTCAAATGTTTATTTATTCTGCACAACCCTGGTCAGTGTCAAAGACCTCCTTCAGGATTTTGCCTGAGTCAAAACACTCCCATAGTAAAATTATGTTCATATTCATAATTATGTCAAGCAAAGATGCTTCCAGAGGATGAAACTGGCTGAGGCGCATTTTGATTTGTTTTAACCTCATTCACAGCTGAAGCTAAAGAAACGACTCTTCATGCTCCTTCATTTTCCACACCTTTAATATTTAATCACGCGTCTTGAGAACAAAGTCAGAGAATATTTTATCATCTGGTTTGGGTCATGAAATGTTTATTTGTTCATTATTTATTAACAATATTTCATTTTTTTTCCACACAGAATTAAGACTGTTGATAAATATCACTTTACGGTTTTAAAGCTTTCTACTAGGGATGTCCAGATCTGATCACGTGATCGGAAATCTGTCCCAATCACGTGGTTTCAGACCCAGAAATGGACGTCCTCCCGATCCAGACTCAGATATGTATGTTTATTCTCGTTACCTTTTAACACATCTACAGTTATGCAGTGGCACAGAGTCAGACCTCTTGACTCCACACAGAAAAAACAAGGTGTGTGGCATGACATCACTTTTTGTAGAGACACTATTGGTTAAACGCTGCAAATATAGAACCCAGAAGCAGTTTGCAACAGGATGCGCAGGTATGTCTGCGGCTGGAGGTGTAAAGTTGATGACAACATTAAACTAAAGTCCAAAAGTGGAGAATTTATGTTATTTATCACTCGATTGTTTAGGCTACCTCACAGAAGTGCTCTGTTTGTTAACACTTGCTTTGCACATCTTCTAATTGAAATCTGTCTTCATCATATATATATTATTTTTTCATAAGCTTGCGTTTGGTGCCCCTCTGCCAGCGTGGTGCCCTACGCGCTATGTGTGGTGTGCGTGTGCGGAGCGCCGGCGCTGGTTAACAGAGTTGTTAAATGTTAAAAAGAGTAGCATTAAATGCAAAATAAGGAACATTCTGAATCTGTTTCTTCACTTTTCTTCATTCTTTTTAATGTATTATACAAGTATCGGATCGACATTCGTTATCGGTAGATGCTCAAAATGAAATGACTCGGACTCGAGGGCCAAACTTTTATCCCTAATTTATGTCCGTTTGTTATCAAGTTTATGGGTAAAATATTATTTGAATACTGAAAATTTGTTAATAGCAAAACTTTTGTTCTCTCAACTTTCTGTTTTAGAAAATATTAATAACATGCACAATATGCATATCACAAAGAACAGATAAATATCGCAATGATTGGTCAGCTTATGTGCTTCTTCACCACTCTCTCTTTATTCTGCTCTCCCAACCTATTCCACCTTCCTCAGGATCCACTGATTTCCCTCTTTCCTATTGACTCTCTCTTTCTTAACATTTTTTTCTTTTAAATCCCAGTTGCCTGTTTTTGCTCATTTTAAATATCACATGACATTTTCTAAATGCTTTTTTATATTTTAACTTTTTGTTTTTGTTTTTGTGAAGCGCCTCATGATTTTTTTTCTTGAGAGGCGCTATAGAAATGATATTTTCTTCTTCTTCTTCTTCTACACATCCTGTCAAAGAGATGCTTTTTTTAACGAATCAAATAGAGCTTTTCACCCATTTGGCCAATTGGGTGGGTTCTCATAGGTTAGCTGCCCGCCCCCGAGGCAGACGGCACTTAATTTTGATGGTTAGCAAACACCTGAGTTAGCTATGTTCTGCTCTTTCTACTGATTCAGCTTTGCCCGGGATCCACTGATTGCCTTTTCTTGTTCATTTTCCTTTTTCCCTTTCCTCACGTCTTTTGCTTTTCTCATTTTTATGATTTATTTGTCATTTTTTAATTTCTTTGTTTTTGAATATTTATGTTCCCAAGTTAAGTTTTATTTATCGTGAGTAATATCGTAATCCAGGGGCGGATTTAGGACTGAAGAAGATCCGGGGCTTAACACACACAAGCACACACACGCGCACATACGTGACACGCACTAGTCAACATCATATATATATATATATATATATATATATATATACATGTCTTGTACCACATAATTTTTAATCTGAAGCTACATATTAAGCATATTCAGGGCAGAGTATTGTTCCTGTTAGTGTTTAGTGTGAGATGATAGTAAATATTCCCTTTCTTTCTCCAACAACTTTACCTGATAAGCTAACTTTAGGCAAACCAGCAGCACAACAAATATTTTCAAATAAGACTCACAAACCTGAGTCAACACCAGTCTCATCAAAGCTGGGGTTCTGTCGTTGTACTTTTGGTCTAAAAAACGTCCTCATGTCCATCTTCACATGCGTTTCAGGCAGAGAGTATAGAAGAAGCCAGCTGCTGAAGGGCTTCTTCTTCAGTGGTGGAGGCTCAGGCAGGCTGTATACAAACTACTGCCAGCTGCTCCCTCTCTGCTGGACTTTGGTACTGCATGTTACTTCCGTGATTTAGATCCGGGGCTTTTCATGAAACATCCGGGGCTTCAGCCCAAGTAGCCCGGCCTAACGCCGCTCCTGTCGTCATCAATCAATCAATCAATCAAAGATACTTTATTAATCCCAGAGGTAAATTAGAGTTTCAGTACACACAATTCAGAGATCAGACATACATGGCCAAGACACATGACAAGAATTGGTGACTGTGGTCATTCGCAACCCTGAGTCGCGCTACCTTAATAGAGATAAGAGGGTTACATGAGGGTTGGTTCAGGTGGAGGGAAAAAAAGGCACTTCAGAGTTACCCTTCATAGGGAGGGCAGCTTTGCTCTGCAAAAAAACACCTCAGACATATATGCAACAGACTTCAGACAACACAACATAAGTGTCCACTAGGTGGGGTGGTGGGTTGGGACTATCCCCACTTCAGTTCCTGCCGCCACGATAGAAGCAGCGCATGTCAGCTCAGTGTGGATAGGGGAGGAGCATTGAGGGTTGGAGGGTTGCAGTGACCCTGGAACGTTTCAGCGGCCTTCCCGCAGTCCCTCCCAGGCTGGGATACGAGACAGAGTTGAGTTGCCTTAGCGACGGCACATTCCACATATCTTCTGAGGGGGGAGTTTTCGTTGTAGCCTTGCAGGCTCAAGGGCGCCAGATTCCGATTAGAAATTGTTTTGGGGCCAGACAGAGATAATTTCCTCTCTGTCTTACAGTTTGTTGGTCCTCAACCTCTCAAAATCCCAATAATGGACATTAATCTATCCCAATCCGTGCTGATTCGTCCACTCTCTCCTTGATGGCATCCATCTTCTGTGCCAAAGAATGAATCTCGGCAAAGTTCCAAGCTTACGATTCATCTCGACAATTATGTGAGTCTGTGAATTCACAGCGCGGTGCAATCCATCTCTGAGCTCCGGGATCAGGCCAATATTCCTCGACAGCTCGTTAATTTTCACTGTAAGCCAGGTGGCCTTCCATGCCGATCAGCAGGAAACACGACACCAACACCACGAATATCAACACATCTTCAGAGTCCTCCACAGACGGCTGGTCTGTCCCGGAGGGGCATCCCGGAGCCCCTTCTCCCGTTCTCATCGTTGAAAAAATTGTATCAACTGCGTTGAGTGACCAACTGACGAGATCCATTTTAGTGAATTTCAATTTCCAGTTTCCAGAAAAAATGCAGAAGCAGCCGTGCACCCAGCACACACAGAAAGACAAAGGCCTTGAGGATAAGATATGGAGGAGAGGAGAAGAAAAGCGTCTGCACCCTCCAAGAGCCGCAATGTTAATCACTGTTATCGCACATCGCAGGTTTTCCTAATAATGTGCAGCCCTGCTTTGAATCAAGTTTCTTTGGAAAGATAAAAACCATAATTATTGCAAAAAATGTACTCATACTTTATTGGATATCAGATGGAAATATGTGACAATGTTAAAGAATCATCCCAAAATCAAAGACACTGTTCTGATGATGCAAACATCACTGAAACAATCCATGACTGATCTCTGACACTGGCTGCCTACACACCTTTAATCTAATCATACCTGTCACAGAAAAATAAAAAAACAACTCTGCTGAATCCCACACAGCCTTCCACTGTAACCAGGGGACCAGTTCACAGGCACAGCTGCACATTTACAGCATTAAAATAAAGTTTTCCCTTATTTCTTATATCTACCTTATTTGCCTCCTTCTTCCGGCTCTTGGAGAATACAGACGCTTTTTTTTTCCTCCTCTCCTCCCTAACTTATCCCAAGGCTCTTTGTCTGTCTTTGGGTGTACAGCGCTTCTGCATTTTTTCTGGAAACTGGAAATTAGTAAAAATGGACCTGGTTAGTTGATCTCAACGCGAATGACAAAATTTTTCAATGATGAGAATGGGAGAAGGGGCTTCCGGATGCCCCTCTGGGACAGAGCCAGCTAGGCATATCATGGACTCCTGGAAACAGTGGAACCTGATCTGCCTCTCTCAGCTGTCTGTAGAGGATTCTGAAGACGTCTGGATATTTGTGGTGTTGGTGTCAGGTTTCTTGCTTTTCGGCCTGAGTGGTTACCTAGCTTACCGGAAAATTAATGAGCTGTCGAGGAATATTGGCTCAATCCCGGAGCTCAGGGATGGATTACACCGCGGTGAACGTGCAAACTCATATAATTGTCGAGATGAGTCGTAAGCTTGGAACTTTGGCTGAGATTCAGACTCTGGCACAGAAGGTTGATGCCATCAAGTATAGAGTGACGGATCAGCATGGATTGGGATAGATTAATTTATGCCATTATTGGATTTAGAGGGGTTGAGGACCAACAGAACTTTAATGGGCCATTCCCATCTGTACCGGGTCGGCCCGGGCCGGGTAGCGTAGGTTGCTTACATATCTGGGTGGCCTGGTATTTTTCCGGGCCAACCAAGGCTCATTCTCAGCCCTCTTCTCGAGGGGGTCTGCTTCAGGCCGACCAGGGCCAACACACCTACTGCTGACAGCAAATTCACACCTTCCATTAGAGCAAGCCGCTGATTGGTGGGTAGAATCAGCCCACATGGGCTTAAGGCAAGGATGTGTGGAATCAACCGGGCCAGGCTGGGACCAACTGGGGCTACCCGGCCCGGGCCGACCCGGTACAGATGGGAATGGCCCATAAGACAGAGAGGAAATTATCTCTGTCTGGCCCCAAAACAAGTTCTTACCGATTTCCTGTCTTTCCTTCCCCAAAAATGTCGAACTTGACCCGTTTCAGAGGCGTAGTGCGTAGAAAATAGAACCGGTGCGTAAGGGCCGCGACATGCTGCTCCTGAGACGCGGCCGACTTGCGCTGCTGACGGCTGCTGACAGCTCCTGTGGAAAAGGTTCTGTTGACCACAGCAGTTCTTATCAGCAGCTATGACGTGCTGCTGCAGTAACGTGCTGCTGACGGCTCCGGTGGAAAGAAGGGTGACTACCTTCCTCCCCTGTCCAAACGGAGGTGGCGAGCGCTGCTTACCGCGGCTGCATGCACTGATGTGTGGAGAGTCCCCAACCCTACCTTCCCACCTAGTGGACACTTATGTTGTGTAATGTCTGAAGTCTGTTGCATTTTTGTCTGAGGTGTTTTTTGCAAGCTACCCTCCCTGTGGAGGGTAACTCTGAAGTGCCTTTTTTTTTCCTCCACCTGACTCAATCCTCATATGAACCCTCTGATCTCTATTAAGGTAGCGCAACTCGGGCTACGAATGACCACAGTCACCAATTCTTGTCATGTGTCTATGTATGTATGTCTGATCTCAGAATTGTGTGCACTGAAACTCTAATTTCCCTCTGGGATTAATAAAGTATCTTTGAATTAAATTGAATTTATTAAATTTTATTTAATCCCAAATCCTTCTAATAAAGTCGCACAGCAGCTTTGATCATCGATCAGCATGACAGTGTTAAGGAAAGTTGAACCAGCATTCAAAAGAATATAAAAACTACAAGTTTACTACAAGTAAACTACAAGTACACCGGTGTACGCACTCAAGGAACACCTCTAAACTTCAGAAACGTTTTCCACCAACATTATAGAGGAACTCCACTTTACACTTATTCATGCTGTGACTCACTCCTGCTGCTGAGACTTGCTGGGGCTCGTCACCCTCCACAAACACATTTCTGCCAGTTTGTTCAAACACTGGGGGACACTCAAACACCATCCTGTTTAAACCAGAAATGCTAGAAAACTCTGGGCAATGAGGATAAATAAATATGAGCGAATAGTCACATGTGAATAAAAACTGAAATCTCCCAGGAGCATCAGCAGAGTGTTGTTAACCAACGTGTTAGAATAAAATCAGAAATCAGAGTTCTTACAGTTTAGTTGAGATTCACCAGATTTCCTCTTCTACAAATTAATCCAGGTAAACTCAGATTAAAACTTCTCTTTTAGATGTCTTCAGATTCTCTTTACACACGCGCGCACACGCACACACACACAAACACAAACACGTGCCTGCGCTGTTGCCGATGAACAACTGACTGATCTGAAGGAGAAATGACATAAACCTCTGGAACAACTCGGCCCCGCCCACTGTGCTGCGTTCATGTTCCCTCTGGAAATCACAGCAACCAGATGCGCAAAAACAAAAAAAAGTCGGCTAGATTTAACTCCGGGAAAGAAAAACATAACATAACAGTGCAATTACTTAACAGTCCAAACATAGACCTTTATTTATCTGAGGTTTAAACACATTTTCAAAGTAATTTGACAGTTGAGCTGGTCTGAGTCCACTAAAGTTCAAAGTGCAATATCATTTAAAACTACAAAGGCAAATTTGGAAAAACTGTCATGATGTGGAGTTGTTGCAAATGCAGGTAGGTAGATTGGCAAGTAAAATAACCGTTTATTATGAGTAATGGTGGGCAGGATGCTTCAGCAGGAACACAAGGTTAGGATCTGCACAAACAGAGGGTTTAAATACATGAGGGCAATCAGGAATCAGGTGGTTGTGATAACAAGGGGCAGGTGAGTCCAAATAACACTTAAAGAGGGGAGGCAGGACAACATATCAGATGGAAAAATGGGCTTAAACATTGTTTTCATGCCTCTTAACAGTTTTCTAACATAGTATAGCTATATAAATATATTGTGGATATAATTATTAATAATAATAATGATAGAGTGGTTTTCTCACATTCATCTAAAAACCTCCACCAATAACACATTTCAGACCAAAAACAACTATTGGTTGTCAATTTCACCAAACCGCCGCACTTCCCTGGGTCCTCCATTCATTAGGCACTATTTAGCAAAAGAACACCACTGGTGTGAGAAGTTCTCCACTCAATAATATCAGAGAAGGAGAAACAGCTGGCTGCTACCACTTCAACTTTACGACAAACTACCAGAGTCCCAGAAAGAAATTTTGATGTCACAAACATTTAAAGAAGTTTGAACCTAAACAACGGCTACTGGTGTTTATCGCTATCTCGTTTCTTCTGGCATCATGGATCTCAGTGAAGATACCTGAGGGGAGGGGTGAGAGTTCCATGGGTTTGCATTCAAAACCTAGCTTGTTTGCAGATTCGTTATAACAGCTTAAAACATTATTTCGTTGGTGTTTTCTAACAAATTCCACCAGAACAAAGATGTACCATGAATATTTAGACACACAGCAGAAAAAATCTGCGGTAATCACCTGGAAATTGTTACTTTTAGTTACTTAAAACTTGCGCAGCAGCCAGCCAGCTCTTTCGCCTTCTCATTACTCAGTGATTTTAGTTATAAGGCATCATTGAGTTTATCTAATAGAAAGATATTAATTCATCTACTATTCAAAAATTGTATTTGTTATACATATAAAACGGCTGTGCAGTGGCGCAGGGGGGGGGGTTCCGCAAACTTTCACCCAGACAGCTAATTATCCCCAAGAAAACACAGGCAGTGCTTTATTTCACTAGAAAGTAAATCTGACTCATTCTTTTAGACAAACTTCACAAATACGTCGCCTTTAAAGCACTTCCTTCAGCGGTTGGTTGGTGTTCTTGGTCAAAGTAAAAATGTTTCCGACACACCAGACAGCTTGTTTCTGTCAGTGTTCCTCCATTAAGGTGCAACCAAAGTCGCCGTCATCATGCATATGAAATATTAGGATGTAATGTGCTGAAAGTCAGACTGATGTGTGAAATATGACGTGTCCTAACTGGTGTGGGTCCCTGCTGCTGGTGTAATGAGAGTAGGAGCTAATAACAGGTCTGTCTGTGGGAGTGAACCCATATTAGTTCACTATTAGTTCACCTTTAATTAAAGTTTC
The DNA here is from genome assembly GCF_043380555.1 of Nothobranchius furzeri. Classification (NCBI taxonomy): domain Eukaryota; kingdom Metazoa; phylum Chordata; class Actinopteri; order Cyprinodontiformes; family Nothobranchiidae; genus Nothobranchius; species Nothobranchius furzeri. The sequence continues at coordinate 68,412,843 of NC_091748.1, forward strand.
TGGTTTCACATATTGGTGCAATTAGATATGTGAAACATTACTTGATTTTTCCAAAACTATGGGAAGAACCTTGAATGTTTGTGGCAATTTTAGAGATGAAAATTACCATTTGAATAAAGATTTGTCAGTAGAATAGTTTATTTGGGAATCAGACGTTTTAATCAGAACAAGCTGGGGATTTGGCAGGATACAGGAAGTGAAGTCAAGCCTTTCCAAGCAGAAAGATTGTGAAGAGTTAGCACAGTAAGACTCTAAACCATTGAGTGTCTTTAAGGTTAGAGCAAGGCTCGAGGCAGAACCCTCACACGAATCAGCGTGTCTGTTTGTGTGTGGAGGTGCCAGAGTGAAATAATGGCTGCAGTCGCTATCAAACTTTATGACGTAGAAAGAATGCATCATGAATGGAGCTGCCTGCCTCCGTGAAGGGGAGGGGGCTAATTTGTAAATAGATTACCCCGTTCTGCGTCACAATGGAGGTACGAGGCATCAATTTTCCAGCCCTCTGATCTTTACTAAGATTGATTTGGCTCGTTTCCTTCATCCTCCTGGCATTCCTCTGTCAACACCCACTGCAGGCATTATATACAGGTCCTAATTCCATGCTTTCGTTCTTTTTTAAACACAGAAACAGTTTTGTAGCTACAAAACAGGTAAACAAAACTGTTTCTGTGTTTAAAAAAAGAACGAAAGCATGGAATTAGAACCACGACACAGTAAGAACACACCTAAGATATACAGGTCCTTCTAAAAAAAAGCATATTGTGATAAAGTTCATTATTGTCTGTAATGTACTGATAAACATTAGACTTTCATATATATTAGATTCATTACACACAACTGAAGTAGTTCAAGCCTTTTATTGTTTCTAATATTGATGATTTTGGCATACAGCTCATGAAAACCCAAAATTCCTATCTCAAATAATTTGCATATCATGAAAAGGTTCTCTAAACGAGCTATCAACCTAATCATCTGAATCAACTAATTAACTCTAAACACCTGCAAAAGATTCCTGAGGCTTTTAAAAACTCCCAGCCTGGTTCATTACTCAAAATGGGTAAGACTGCCGTAATGACTGCTGTCCAGAAAGCCATCAGTGACACCCTCAAGCAAGAGGGTAAGACACAGAAAGACATTTCTGAACGAATAGGCTGTTCCCAGAGTGCTGTATCAAGGCACCTCAGTGGGAAGTCTGTGGAAAGGAAAAAGTGTGGTAGAAAACGCTGCACAACGACAAGAGGTGACCGGACTCTGAGGAAGATTGTGGAGAAGGACCGATTCCAGACCTTGGGGGACCTGCGGAAGCAGTGGACCGAGTCTGGAGTAGAAACATCCAGAGCCACCGTGTACAGGTGTGTGCAGGAAATGGGCTACATTCCCCAGGTCAAGCCACTGTTGAACCAGAAACAGCGGCAGAAGCGCCTGACCTGGGCTACAGAGGAGCAGCACTGGACTGTTGCTCAGTGCTCCAAGGTACTTTTTTCAGATGAAAGCAAATTTTGCTTGTCATTCGGAAATCAAGGTGCCAGAGTCTGGAGGAAGACTGGGCAGAGGGAAATGCCAAAATGCCTGAAGTCCAGTGTCAAGTTCCCACAGTCAGTGATGGTCTGGGGTGCCATGTCAGCTGCTGGTGTTGGTCCACTGTGTTTTATCAAGGGCAGGGTCAATGCAGCTATCTATCAGGAGATTTTGGAGCACTTCATGCTTCCATCTGCTGAAAAGCTTTATGGAGATGAAGATTTCATTTTTCAGCACGACCTGGCACCTGCTCACAGTGCCAAAACCACTGGTAAATGGTTTACTGAAAATGGTAGTACTGTGCTCAATTGGCCTGCCAACTCTCCTGACCTGAACCCCGTAGAGAATCTGTGTGATATTGTGAAGAGAAAGTTGAGAGACGCAAGACCCAACACTCTGGATGAGCTTAAGGCCGCTATTGAAGCATCCTGGGCCTCCATAACACCTCAGCAGTGCCACAGGCTGATTGCCTCCATGCCACGCCGCATTGAAGCAGTCATTTCTGCAAAGGGAATCCCGACCAAGTATTGAGTGCATAACTGAACATAATTATTTGAATGTTGACTTTTTTGTATTTTACTTTTTGTACTTTTCTTTCATTGGTCGGATGAAATATGCTAATTTTTTGAGATAGGAATTTTGGGTTTTCATGAGCTGTACGCCAAAATCATCAATATTAGAAACAATAAAAGGCTTGAACTACTTCAGTTGTGTGTAATGAATCTAACATATATGAAAGTCTAATGTTTATCAGTACATTACAAAAAATAATGAACTTTATCAAAATATGCTAGTTTTTTGACAAGGACCTGTATACGACCGTCCTGTGGGTTATGTGAGGAAAAGTTGTACTTTGATGCAAGTTACAGTGAATAAAATAAGCTATGCATTGGGTATGATTTAGACCTCTGGAGATGTATATAATGAAAATGGGTAGAAATAACTTCAGCCTTGGAGGATCAGTAAAGCCTCATTTGGCTGTTGGAGGTGTTTTTTCTGAAGAATTTAGGTTATATCTTGAGATTGACTGATCAGGCGGAGATGAGACAGGAAGGATGAGCAGAGGAAGCACTTCTCTGCTGGGAGCACTCTCTCTCCCCTCCTCCAGTGACATCATCTCACATGCGTGCATAATAAATGACATCATTGATCAGACTCGACCTCTACATATCTGTTATAGCTGTTAAAGACATCAGAGAAAGTATCTGAGCACATCTGGCTTCAGTAATGTGTCCAGATGTTGTTATTAATAATACATCTCATTTATACCTTATTATTTATCTCACACCTTGGGGTTGTAGAGCCCTAAGAAGGCATTATATAAATACAGGTCATTTTGTGTTGATCTTGAGTGAGAGAAGTCCAGGTCTCTGGTGGTATTTAGTCCAATAAATGAGAAAAATACTTTACAGTGGGTCAGAAACATCACTTAGCTTGATAAAAATTGCACACGCCCTTACATATGAACATTTGTAAGTCTTTTGCTCTAACAGTGAAGATGCTAAATGAATAATTCAATCAGACAGAAAAAAAGCATAAATCCTCTAAAGAGGCTTACATACCTGGAGGATGATGTCATCCATCCATGCATGATGTCATGTTGAGAGGTGGAGGAGTAGGACCCGATGTGCAGATACCCAGAATGACATGGAGCAGGAGTAGATGTAAAATGAAACATCTTTACTAAGATGATGAGTCCAACAAAAAAAACAAAGCGTGGTACGAAGCCAAAAATTCCAAGTAGGCCAGAGCCAAAGAAAACCTAGTAGGGCATATAAGCCAAAAAAAACCTAGAGACCTGGGGGGGGGGGGGGGGGGGGGGGGGACTGACACGAAACAATGAACCAACACCACACTGAGATGCAGACAGGGTTAAATACACTGGGGCAGGATGAGTGGGAGATGAGCTGCGGGTGCGTGGGGAGAGAAACCTAGTGAAATCAATCAACTTATCAGTGAGAGGAAAGTGAGCTGAGGAGGGGAAAGAAACACACTAAAAGAGACTAATTAAATGAAAAGCTGAACCTATAGAAAAACTACAGAGGGGTGACTAGGGGAGACCAACGTGAGCACAGGACCTGGGGGGATACCTGGGGGGAGAACCTGGAGGGGCTGCAGACAAGGGGACACATGAGGAACACAAGAAGACACATAAGGGGATCCTACAGGGGGATGGAGAACACAAGGAGACACATGAGGGAGACGCAGACGCAGGCCATGACAGTCCGTCCCCATCCCGTCCCGTCCCCCCCCCCCCCCCCCTCAAGCGGCGGATACCAGACGCCCAGAAGACACCAGAAAAACACAAGAAAAGGGGACCAGGGGAGTCTGGGGGACCGGCGACGGGGAACCAGGAGCTGGGACCGGGGGGAGTCTGGGGGGGCCGGCGACTCTGGAGGAAGAGGACGAAGAGGGGACTCTGGAGACGGGTACACAGGAGACTCTGGAGACGGGGACACAGGAGACTCTGGAGAAGGGTGAGGAAGGGACGAAGACTCTGGAGACGGGTGAGGAAGGGACGAAGACTCTGGAGGAGGGTGAGGAAGGGACAAAGACTCTAGAGGAGGGTGAGGAAGAAACGGAGACTCTGGAGGAGGGTGAGGAAGAAACGAAGACTCTGGAGGAGGGTGAGGAAGGGACGAAGACTCTGGAGGAGGGTGAGGAAGGGAAGAAGACTCTGGAGGGGGATGAGGAAGGGACGAAGAGGCCAGAGCATGATGAGGGGACACTGGAAATGGAAGAGGGGACACTGGAGACGGGGACACTGGAGACTGAAGAGGGGACACTGGAGGCTGAAGAGGGGACACTGGAGACTGGGACACTGGAGACTGAAGAGGGGACACTGGAGACTGAAGAGGGAACGAAGACTCTGAAGGATGAGGGGCCGAAGACTCTGGAGGATGAGGGAACGAAGACTCTGGAGGATGAGGGAATGAAGACTCTGGAGGATGAGGGGACGAAGACTCTGCAGGCGAAGGGGACGAAGACTTTGCAGGTGAAGGGGACGAAGACTCTGCAGGCGAAGGGGATGAAGACTCTGCAGGCAAAGCATCTTGGACAGGCGGGGCCGACATGACTGGAGGCGGAGCCGCTGCAGGCGAAGCCTCTTGGACAGGCTAGACTGGAGCCTCTTGGACAGGCTGGACCGGGGCCTCTTGGACAGGCTGGACCGGGGCCTCTTGGACAGGCTGGACCGGGGGCCTCTTGGACAGGCTGGACCGGAGCCTCTTGGACGGGCTGGAGCTCGGACTGAGCTGATGGTAGGTGGAGCTGGTGAAGGTTGTGACGTCGTCGACGAGAATGGCTTATCAGAGGTGCGGGGATGACACCGGTAGTGCTATCTGGAACAGGTGGGGGTGTCGTGGCTCGGCCCATCGGAGGTGCTGCGATGGCGCCGGCAGAAGTAGAGGACGAGGGTGAAGAACAGCCCACCAGGGACGAGGAGGCAGCGCTGTCCGGACTGGGTGGAGGTGTGGAGGTTAGGCCCCTCGGAGATGCGGAGAGGGCGCTTAATAAAACGGAGGCAGCTGACAGATCGCAGTCCACCGGAGAAAAGTCAGTAGTCAGCCTGAGGAAGTCTGCAGCTGCAGACGAAACGTAGCGACAAAACAAGTAACGAAACTGTTTCTGTGTTATAAAAAAAACGACAGCATGGAATTAAAAGTCAGTAGTGCTGTCTGGGCCAGATGAAGGTGCAGAGGTGAGTGAAGAGGGTGGTTGTGGGTTGCAGAAGACATCTTGCAGAGCCTTGGTGAAATACCAAAAATTAATCTCCTCTATGGGGTAAAGCTCGAGAGAAGCTAGCATTCATGACTGGAACTCAACCAGTAAATTGAAGCCACTGGAAAATGTTTATTTCCAAATGTCCACATGGGATGTTTTCCTGCCTCCGACACATTTGATTAACATCAGATTTGTTCTCTAACGCTTAGATTTTATATACATTTTGCAACCAAGCATCAATTTGAACCGTTCTTGTTGACCATAACTCATCTTTGTTTTATGAGGTTGGACGGCTGCTGATGAGATGCGGCACCAACACGGCCTTGAGTCAAATGAAAAAGATGGATGGGAAATATGTCAAGGAAGCAAAACGAAACCGAGCCAGTTTGTTGCTGCTTGTTGTGAAATGTCTACGCTGTGCAACAGATGATTTAAACAAGCTGGAGTTTCAGTATTTTATTTATATTTGTATTTTGCACCAATGGGAGTGGCACTCCAATTTCGTTGTACTTTGTACAATGACAATAAAAGGCCATTTTATTCCATTCTATTCATGAAGCCACAGCTTTCCCCAGGGTTCAGTCTAATCCTCGAGTTTTCTCCGACATATGTAGCTTCTTCATCACTCCTTCCAATCAAAGTCAATTTTATTTTGTCCTTCGAGAGAGAAGCTGGGTTATGAAAGTATAAGCCTCATCTTTCTGTCTCTTCCCTGATAGAATAAAAAACACGGAGGAAATTATCAGTGAGGGCTCATGGTAAAGCGGTTCAGAGTGTTTGAGTCATCAGATTTGATTACATTAGACCTGCTGAGATGTCTCTTTCTATCCAAAATAACAAAATCAAAGTAACCAAGAATTGGAAAAGTGGATTTTTAGCTCATTGTGGAAGTCCACAAAGGCAAACAGTAAAAAATACAAATCTATTTAGTCTAATAAAATGTCTTTTGTCTTTTCATTTATGAATTTTAACAAAACAGGAAAATTAGGGAGAGGAAACAAATGTTTTCAAAGAGTAATTTTTCTGTCCTAAAGATGGGGAACAAACTTTCCCCTGACCCATGCACACATACACCCCCTATACCCTTTAAAAGTACCCAAGTACCTAAAAGTACTGAAACATGTTATGTTCTGTTGTATTTTTGTTTTTATTTTTATTCCAATTTTATTGCGATTTTATTACAATTCCTTCTTTTTCTATGTTAACCTTTTGCTAAATTAAGGTAAATAATATAAAAATATATTTAAGTAAATAAAAGTAAGAATGACATCCGGTGGTGAAATTTGGTTACTGCAGTCCGTGTATCAAAACAAACATCTCTCTCTCTCTCTCTCTCTCTCTCTCTCTCTCTCTCTCTCTCTCTCTCTCTCTCTCTCTCTCTCTCTCTCTCTCTCTCTCTCTCTCTCTCTCTCCTGTTCTGTGAGTTCCATGGCTGCTCCCAGTTACAGATCAGAAGACGAGTCACATAGAAAGTTTGTGACATGTTGAATACAGTATCAAAGTAGCTTCACACATTTCTAGAGCTGACTGTTTGTTGCTAATTAACCATTAGCATCGTTAGCTCAACATTAGCCTCTAGCCTGCTTCACCCGATATTAGAGTAAAATAAACAGATGCTGTGGCTTCTTAGGGGTACATGAAATAACTTCTGGTTTGCTTCTATTATATATGTAATTGTAATATTTATTGTAAAAACTAATTCTCCATCCCACCCTTCGCAGGTGGTCTCATCCTTCCAAGCTAGGGTCCTCTACCAAGAGACCTGGGAGCTTGAGGATTCTGTGCAGTATCTTAGCTGTTCCTAGAACTGCACTTTTCTGGACTGAGATGTCTGATACTTTCCTGCTATCTGCTTTAGCCCCTCTTGCAGTTTGGGGGTTACTGCCCCGAGTGCTCTATTATTGGCTTTTAAAGCTCTACATGGCCTTGCCCTGCAGTATCTCTCTGAGCTAGTTTCTCACTCCCCTTCTCGGTCACTGAGATCAGCTGACCAGCTTCTCCTTGTGGTACTGAGAACAAAGCTCAGGGGTGACAGAGCTTTCTCAGTAGCAGCCCTAAGGTTGTGGAATGGACTGCATATTAGATTGGGTTGGCTTCCTCATTGTTTGGTTTAAATAGCTTTTAATCGATTCATCTGTTCTCAATAGCTTTTAATTCAGTGTGAGTGTGTATTTGTTTTCAGTCCCTTTTAAAACAGTTTTATTTATTTATTTATTTATTTAGTTAGTTAGTTAGTTAGTTTGTTTTTTATTATTTTACTGGTTTGTATGCCTTCTTTTTATTTATTTCATTATGAGTCTTATTCTCAACATTATAGCAAATTGCTGTGTTTGTATTGTGTTTGAATTTGTTTTGCTTGGTCAGCTTTAATGCTGTTGTGAAGGGCTTTTTAAGTCAAGTTGGAAAGTCCCACAGGAGCCTGGCTCTCTTGTTCTCTACCACCTTTAGGGGGTGTTACCCACTTTGACCTTGGGGCTTCCAGTCCGTTCCCTGTACAGATGTTTCTATACACGATACCAGCCACTTGGTTGTGCTGCTCCATGTATGCTTTCCCTGCCAGCATCCTACACCCAGCGGTTATGTGGTGGATTGTATCGGGTGCCTCTGCATAGCCACCTTGGGTCTTGTCAGGTGTCGTAGATCTTGGCCTCTGTTGCTCTGGTGTTCAGGGCCAGTTCCCGTCCAGCCATGATGAGTGCCTCTGCGCTGTCCTTCAGAGTCACTCTTTCTAGCCACTGGTATGCTTTCTTGATATCAGCTACTTCAGTTACCTGTCGGTGGTACATCCCATGTAGGGATTTGTCCTCCCATGATGGTTTTTGCATCGTCTCCTCCTTTATTCGCCATTGTCTGAGACATTCACTGAGCACATCTGTTGGGGCCTTGTCCTTGATGTACGTATGGATCTTGGATGTTTCATTCTGGACAGTGGCTCTCACACTCACTAGTCCTCGGCCTTCTTCCTTTCGGCTAGTGTACAGTCTCAGGGTTCTGGACTTGGGGGTGGAACACTTCATGCATGGTTAGGAGCATCCATGTCAACATCTGTGGTCTGCCTTTCTTCCTCTGGCCAGCTAATTATTCCAGCGGGATGTCTGATTAATGGTAGGGCATGACAGTTTATTGCCCAGATCTTGTTCTTGCCATTGAGCTGACTTCTTAGGACTTACACATTGTAGGCACTTGGCTGTGGCTCCTTTTCTTGCGGCTTCATCGAAGTTGCCATTTGATTGTGGAATACCAAGATTTGTAGCTGTCCTCAATGTCTGCTATTGTTCCTTCTGGGAGCGAGACCCCTTCTGTGTGGGCTACTTTCCCTTTCTTTGTCACCATCCGACCACACTTCTCAAGTCTGAATGACATTCCGATATCAGTGCTGTAGATCCTGGTGGTGTGGATCAGTGAGTCGATGTCTCGTTCACTCTTAGTGAACAGTTTTATATCATCCATGTAGAGGATTGGCTGATTGTGTTTCCATTCTTGAGTTGGTATCCATAGCCACTCAGTCCTATATATATATATATATATATATATATATATATATATGTGAGGTGAGGTGTATGTGGTTGGGATGTAACTTGTGAAAAGTCGATCTTGGTTGATATGTAATTAGCTGGATGCTAACTTTAACTACTGCAGTGCAACACTTCCATGAGTGATGTTAAACACTGTGATGAATGGAAAAAGAAAATGAAAAAGTTTGTGGACAATAAATCAATACATTGTTTTTCATACCTGCTCCACCTCGATGATACAGCTTTGTTTTTCACTAAGCTAAAATCATTCAGGCATTTCTGTGTCTGAGTCATCTTTCAAGTCTCACTACATCTTCTCCACAGCCTGGAGACCATCAGTGTGGCACACTGAGCTCCTGAGATGTGCTTTACTTGTTATTAACAATCATTTTATAACTGCCATGAGTCAACGCAGCTGCAGGAAAAGATCTTGAGGTGTTTTTAAATGTTTCTTTTTCTTAAATGAAAGTGCTTCATCTGCATAACTAAAATTCCCAGATTGGAACTGTTGAATCACTTCTAATTTTTGGTTTATTTTCAAAATCATAAACGGTTTACAGCCTGAAACTGTTTATTTTTATTTACTTTCCCTCCAAACTAAATTTTCTGTTTGTGTATACCAGAAAGTTTGAGTTTAAAAGCTGAGAAAATTGCTAACAAATTAAAAAAATAAATAAATAAAAAGCTCAGTATTTGTATTAACAAATATGCAAGTTTACGGTTTTTGCCAGTCCAAAAGTCAGAAAATTAAAATAACTCAAATCAAAAGGCAACAAAGACTCCATGTGCTTCACTTTGAACCAAAAACTAGAATGAAGAGTGGATTAGTGTGAGAAAAAATTAAGTGTGGAGGATTAGTGGAGAGGTAGACAATTAAACTGCCAGCAAGAACAACAGAAAACCGGGAAATGAGGCTAAACATAAAATGAGATAAATCTGAATATTTTGCAAGTCATGTAAAAGAAATTTGTATTTTCTATTAAATATGCTTTTCAGGTGCACAACCATAGGATATCTGGGGTTTGGTAAAGATCCAACTGACTTAGAACACATAAATCATGTTGATCTTAAAAAAATCATGATTCGAATGTTGCTGGAGACAGAAACCAGGTTGGCGTCCGTATTTACAGAAACAGTTCTGTGTTTTCTGTGTAAACAAGAAGATCAAGGGTTGATAAATTATTACCACCTTTAAGCTCCTTTGTAAATTCAGCCTCAGGGTGTTTCGAAAGAGCAGGCAGCCTCTCATCACCATGGAGACGCCTGTGACCATGATCTCACCTCCTGCACAGAAGGTCTAGATGAGCCAGTGTGTGTAGGAAAAGGTGCTCAGCAGAACGGCCACGACTTTAAGCATTCTCATCGGAGACACAGCCAGAAGACCTTTAAAGGAAGTGGGGCTGATTTTTGCCTCAAACTTAACGGATTTCATTTTGTTCTTTCATTGAAGGCCTGGATGCTACAGATTAAACATTAAAATGTTTTTCAGCTGCAAGACAATAAAAGTCCTAACTATTCCATGCATTCTTGTCTCAGCTGCAAGGTTTTACAGATTCGGAGGTAAAGACCTGCAGACACGAGACTCAATTCAAATCAAACTTTATTTATATAGCACTTTTCATGCACAGGAAGCAACACAAAGTGCTTAACAGATTAACCCTTTGATGCATGAATTATGAAATCTTCAACCATGATTTTTTTTAACAATTTTTTTCATTCATCTTCAGGTGTGAATGAAACAAATTTCATATTTACATATTTTTCGTAACATTTAATTTACAAATAATTTATTACATTTCCACCTCAGTGGACAGCGTGCAATCTGAACATGAAATATGTTGGCTTGACTTACTAAAGTACAAATGGAGGGGCTCAAATGCAATAAAGCCTTCAACAGCTGTGCTTAATAGCAGAAACAAATAAATAACAACTTTGAGTGCCTGTCCACTGTAGTGACCATTATGCATCAAAGGGTTAAAATGACCCATATAACCCACATTCCCTCCCTTTCCCACACTTAAAACAATTGTGATAGTTTCACCCCCAATCCACAAACCATTCCCAGGCACACACACACACATACACACACACACACACACACACACACACACACACATAACACAATTAAAGACCACAGTAAACACTAGGCTGAGCTCAAATTGGACAGGTAATGAAAGACACGCCATCAAGGGAGCCATCTGCCTCGACAGCAGCAGATCGACGGCAGCAGCCAAGACACCAATCCAGGGCGCCCTGGGAGGGAGTGTCGCAACCCCCCACCACTACCTGGGCACTACCCTAGGAGCGCCCCAGCCGCCGCCACCGACCACCGATCCCGAAGCAGAGGGCTCCACAGAGGAAACACTGGAAGGATTAAAATACGTAACATGTAAAATAATACGGAAAATATGTAAAATGTATGATGTAAAATATCCAATTAAATGTGATTAAACAAATAAAACAAAATAAATGTGTAACAAAACAGTAATTACAAATAAATAAATAAGTAAAACAAGCAATGCAATAAATAGTAATCAGTTAAAAGCTAAACTTGTCTTGAGGATGGTAAACTAAGTGCGTCATCGGGCTTTTCTCCCCATGAAGCTAGTCTCAGATCTGAAACACATCTCCCCTGGAAGTAGGTCGCTAATGGTCACTTGTTCCCAGCTGCGAGTATAGAGCACTTGATTTCCTGCTGCAGTTGAAAATGTTTTAGTCTGATCTTCATGTCACACATAACTGCTTTAAAAACCTGCACCGGTACCAGAGTGGATATTCTGACAAATTACTTCTGCGTTGGCGACAAAACACCACCATAAAAACCAGGCGTCCTGTCCACAAAGACTCACGTAATGGCCAGCTCAGGACTTGTGTCTTAGGTGACCAAACTTCTGTAATGGGTTTGGTGGGTTAGTGGATAGAGCACCTGCCTAGCATACTGTTTTGCTATGGCCTTACACCAGTTTGATTCCTGGTCTCAGCAGTGATTAGCTTCTACTTTTTTAGCTACACTTGCCGGTATTCTGTTTTCAAACCTTTATTGGTAAACTCTTTAAAATATTAGGACTAATACTTTTTTTTTAACTCATTTAACCAGCTGAAGCCGATGTGAGTCCATGTGAGGTGAGCAGAGTAGATCATTGTACCGTCCAGAGCATTGCAACTGCTACTTGGAAATGAACAAATTCAAAGATCTTTAGAGACACAAAATAGTCTCCAGAAAATAATTAATTAAACTAAAATATACAAAAATGAAAACTGCTTCAGCTGGCTAAATAAATTACTGACACCGGGAGTTGAACCGGCATCAGCACATGGCAAAGCAGGATGAAAGGCAGATACTTTAACCATTACACCTGGAACACGCCAGCTACGAAGCACCGTGAAGCGGATCCCTCAAGAAATTCATGCGCTGCCCGTTGCTCCTCTTTTCACATCAGTCGAGAATTTTCAACAAGCCCCTCTGCTCACGCTCAAGGCCGGATTAACCATATGGGCAACTGGGCAATTGCCCAGGGCCCACGAACTCTAAGGGGCCCAGGGCAGCAAGCGCACGAGCAAAATACTGTAGGCACATAGACGTCACTAGGATTGAGAGATAGGGGGGCTTAGCCCCAGGAGTTTGACCTTGAACATTTTTTGTCACACCCTGCAAAAACTTTGTCAATTAATTCATTATCTGAAGAACATTTAACAAAACCTATTATTTTGTCACTTTCTTTTCCTTTCCTACCTTTGTGCATTTTCTCTCTTTTTATAAAAAAAATAACACTTAATCAGTTAATTAGTGGGGTCTATGTTGAAGAAAGATTTGATGTAAGTCCATTAAAAATTAGATATGTTATATTTCCAAATAAAGCTATTCATTTCAGTCTACTGCACTTAACAGGGGGAAATGTTGTAGTCATTTGTTTAATTTGCTTAATTATAACTTGCTTAATTATAAATGTTACTGAAATATGACAAAGAACAAATGAATAATTGTCAAACTTTTATTCTGCCAAATGAGTATGCAGTTGACAGTTTTAATATATGAATAGCACTGATATGATATGGAATAAAGGAGTATGTAATTAACAATTACAAGACAACTCCTCCTTGAACCGTCACCTTATCGTGGTGGAGGAGTTTGAGTGCCCTAATGATCCTAGGAGCTATGTTGTCTGGGGCACTTAGTGCCCCTGGTAGGGTCTCCCATGACAAATTGGTCTTAGGTGAAGGGTGAGACAAAAAACGGTTCGAAGGATCTTTCATGGCGGTTAAAACGAAGAGTCGGAGTACCCGGCCCGGAGGGTTACCGGGGTCCCACCCTGGAGCCAGGCCTGGGGTTGGGGCCCGTGAGCGAGCGCCTGGTGGCCGGGCTTTCGCCCATGGGGCCCGGCCGGGCCCAGCCCGAACCGGATACATGGGCTCGTCCAACTGTGGACCCACCACCCGCAGGAGGAACATGAAGGGTCCGGTGCAATGCGAATCGGGTGGCAGACCAAGGCGGGAGCCTTGGCGGTCCAATCCCCGGACAAGAAAACTAGTTTTTAGGACATGGAACGTCACCTCGCTGGCGGGGAAGGAGCCGGAGCTTGTGGCAGAGGTTGAGCGGTACCGGCTAGATATAGTCGGACTCACCTCGACACATTGCATTGGCTCTGGAACCCGAGACCTGGAGAGGGGTTGGACACTCTACTTTGCTGGAGTTGCTCCGGGTGAGAGGCGGAGGGCTGGGGTTGGCTTTTTGTTAGCCCCGAGACTCTCTGCCTGTGTGTTGGGGTTTACCCCGGGGGACAAGAGGGTAGCTTCCTTGCGCCTTCGGGTCGGGGAACGGGTCCTGACTGTTGTTTGTGCTTATGGGCCAAATATCAGTTCAGAGTACCCACCCTTTTTGGAGTCCCTGGGACGAGTGCTAGATAGTGCTCCATCAGGGGACTCCATTGTCCTGCTGGGGGACTTCAATGCTCACGTGGGCAATGACAGCTTGACCTGGAGGGGTGTGATTGGGAGGAACGGCCCACCTAATCTGAACTCGAGCGGTGTTTTGTTATTGGACTTCTGTGCAAGCCGCAGTTTGGCCATAACGAACACCATGTTCGAACATAAGGATGCCCACCGGTACACTTGGTACCAGGGCAGCCTAGGTCACAGGTCGATGATAGATTTTGTAGTCGTATCATCTGACCTGCGGCCGTATGTTTTGGACACCCGAGTGAAGAGAGGGGCGGAGCTGTCAACTGATCACCACCTGGTGGTGAGTTGGATCAGATGGCAAGGGAACATGCCGCGTAGACCTGGCAGACCCAAACGCATAGTGAGGGTCTGCTGGGAACGCCTGGCAGAAGAACCTGTCAAGACGGTCTTCAACTCCCACCTCCGGCAGAGCTTTGACCATGTCCCGAGAGCAGTGGGGGACATTGAGTCCGAGTGGGCCTTGTTCCACTCTGCGATTGTCGAGGCGGCTGTTGCTAGCTGTGGTCGTAAGGTGGCCGGTGCCAGTCGTGGTGGCAACCCCCGTACCCGCTGGTGGACACCAGAGGTTCGGGGAGCCGTCAGGCTGAAGAAGGAGGCCTACAGGGCATGGCTGGTCTGTGGGTCTCCGGAGGCAGCAGACAGGTACCGGATAGCCAAGCGGGGTGCAGCAGTGGCAGTTGCCGAGGCAAAATCTCGGGCGTGGGAGGAGTTTGGTGAGGCCATGGAGAAAGACTATCGATCGGCTCCAAAGAGGTTCTGGCAAACTGTCCGGCGCCTCAGGAGAGGAAGGCAGCAACTCGCTCACACTGTTTACAGTGGGGATGGGGAGCTGCTGACGTCAACTGAGGCTATAGTTGGACGGTGGAAGGAATACTTTGAGGAGCTCCTCAATCCCACCAATGCGCATTCCGAGGAGGAACCAGAGCTGGGAGGCCTGGGGATGGACTGTCCGATCTCGGGGGCAGAAGTTGCTGAGGTAGTCAAACAACTACACAGCGGCGGAGCCCCGGGGGCGGATGAGGTTCGTCCTGGGTATCTCAAGGCTATGGATGTTGTAGGGCTGTCATGGTTGACACGTCTCTACAACATTGCGTGGTCATCGGGGGCAGTTCCTAGGGAGTGGCAGACCGGGGTGGTGGTCCCCATCTTTAAGAAGGGTGACCTGAGGGTGTGTTCTAACTATAGGGGGATCACACTCCTCAGCCTCCCTGGAAAGGTCTACGCCAAGGTACTGGAGAGGAGGGTCCGATCGATAGTTGAATCTCAGATAGAGGAGGAGCAATGTGGTTTTCGTCCTGGCCGTGGAACTGTGGACCAGCTCTATACCCTTGCAAGGGTGATGGAGGGGGCATGGGAGTTTGCCCAACCAATCCACATGTGCTTTGTGGATTTGGAGAAGGCTTATGACCGTGTCCCCAGGGGCACCCTGTGGGGGACGCTCCAGGAGTATGGGGTGGGTGGCTTTCTGTTAAGGGCCATTCAGTCCCTTTACCAGAGGAGCGTGAGTTTGGTCCGCATAGCCGGTAGTAAGTCGGACCTGTTCCCAGTGAGGGTTGGACTCCGCCAGGGCTGCCCTTTGTCACCGGCTCTGTTCATCACTTTTATGGACAGAATTTCTAGACGCAGCCGTGGTGTGGAGTGTGTCGAGTTTGGTGGCAGGAGAATCTCGTCTCTGCTTTTTGCGGATGATGTGGTCCTCCTAGCTTCATCCAGCTCTGACCTTCAGCTCTTGCTGGGTAGGTTCGCGGCCGAATGTGAAGCGGCTGGGATGAGGATCAGCACCTCCAAATCTGAGACCATGGTTCTCGACCGGAAAAGGGTGGCTTGCCACCTCCGGGTCGGGGGAGAGGTCCTACCTCAAGTGGAGGAGTTTAAGTATCTCGGGGTCTTGTTCACGAGTGAGGGTAGGAGGGATCGGGAGATCGACAGGCGGATTGGTTCGGCGTCTGCAGTGATGCGGACGCTGAGCCGATCTGTCGTGGGGAAGAGGGAGCTGAGCCAGAAAGCCAGGCTCTCGATTTACCGGTCGATCTACGTCCCAATCCTCACCTATGGTCATGAGCTTTGGGTAATGACCGAAAGAACGAGATTGCGGATACAAGCGGCCGAAATGAGTTTCCTCCGTAGGGTGGCCGGGCTCAGCCTTAGAGATAGGGTGAGGAGCTCGGACATTCGGGAGGGACTCGGAGTAGAACCGCTGCTCCTCCGGATCGAAAGGAGCCAGTTGAGGTGGTTTGGGCATCTGGTCAGGATGCCTCCTGGACGCCTCCCCGGGGAGGTGTTTCGGGCATGTCCTGCCGGCAGAAGGCCCCCGGGTCGACCCAGGACACGTTGGAGAGGTTACATCTCCAATCTGGTCCGGGAACGCCTTGGGGTCCTGCCGGAGGAGCTGGTGGACAAGGCCGGGGAGAGGACGGCCTGGAGCTCCCTAATTGGGATGCTGCCCCCGCGACCCGGACCCGGATAAGCGGAGGAAGACGAAGACGAAGACAATTACAAGACAAAATAACAGTATATATAAAAATTAGGGCTGGGACTTGATTAAAAATTTTAATCTAATTAATTATAGGCTTTGTAATTAATTAATCTAAATTAATCACATTTTAATCGTTCAGGAAAATGTGCTCTCAAAGCAAAACTTAATTACAATTATGAGACAGAGAATTAAACATTAGACATAGTTATTACTGTAAAACTAAAGCTTTTAATTAAAAAAATGCATTTTAATTAATCAAATGTCACTGTGTGATATGAAACAAGACCCAAATCAACTAAAATTTATAATTACAAATAGAAAACGCCGGGAAAGGGTTCCTGAGCCTTTAAATAGGCTCTCTGTCTAGTTGAATTACTGAAATAAATTTGACTTTGCACCAGATTCTAATTTTTCCAGTTTCACTTGTTTGTATAATTGGGAGATTTTACTAGCATTTCTACTCTTAATGTAGTAAAAACACACCCATAAATAATAATCCTTCAAAATGACAGTAGAACAGGCACAAATATGATCTAGGACTTAAATGTACTAACTTTTAACACCAGAGCAGGCGTGGCATATTCTGAGAATGATCAGGAACACTAACTGGTTCCAGTTGGATGACTGGAGGATGATGGGAAGATAAAAGATCATGGTGAGGAAATAATGATCTGACGAACAAGTGAGCGGACCTTCCTTACATGGGAAGTCCTGATGTCACGTTAATAAGGGGGTGCTGCAGACCCGCAGATTCACGCCTGCAGCAGTGAATCTGGTGTGATCTCCAGCCTGATCACAACTTCCTCGTTCCTCGCTGCCGCTGATACACTTAAGCATCCGCCCCTCAGCTGATGACAGCTTCAACACACCTCGCTGCTTAATGATAGTAATGCATGTGATGTTTAGACAGTGACTCGTCTCAGAAACATATAATTCCCCGACAGAATTGTTTAGAAAATCACAAGAAAAGTTTCAGAGTGTTTCTGTTTTAACTGAAACTTCTGTTTTCAACTTTAAGACACGTTGTTTGTGATTGTTTACAGAGTAGTGAGAACACGGAGCATTCTCCCAGCAGCAGCCAGGTGCCTCTCGTTTGTCTGACTACTTTCATAAACCACTGTTAGGGCACATAATTATTCTGTCTGGTGCTTTCAGCGCTGCACAGCTGTTACGTAAATGTTAAAAATATAGCTTACCGCAACTTTTGTAGCCGAAGCAGAGACGATCTCTGAAAAATGTCCGCGACACGGACTCCGTTGTTGTCTGGAAGTTTTTTTTTTTTTTTCAAGTTAAGAAAAGAGGCGGACGTGTTTCCTAAATCCTGCATCAGTCCAAGCAAGGCAACTTCTTTCTGTTTTTATTCCGTTTCAGTAGCCATTAGCACTGTGCATTGTTGTGTGCGTCAGTGATATTCTGTCTATGAGGAAGTCGTGCAATGACAAAGGTTCCGCCGTGCTCGAAATGCAAGCTGCGATTAAATGAGTGAAATTTTTTTAACGTGTCGTTTTTTTCTAATTAATCATAATTAACGCGTTAAAATCCCAGCCCTAAAAAAACTCAAAATGATAGGGGGCTTGTGATTATTTGAGGGGGGCTGAAGCCCCCCTAAAACGGACCTAACGACGTCAGCGGCAGGAGTTCACAAAAAAAATCCAATTATTTCATTAACCCTCCCACTGTCCTAATGGGTGACCCCGTAAGGAAAGTTGACCATTGAGCAGGATTGATGGTTCATCCCTTGGGTCCGTGTGGCAGGGGTGAGGAGTGAGCACCACCTCACCCCTGCCACGTGGACCCAAGGGATAAACCATCAATCCTGCTCAATGGTCAACTTTCCTAGCGGGGTCATACCCATTAGGAGAGTGGGATGGTTAACATCCAAGAACAGGATAGTTTTATAGGTATGGGAAGGAACCTGCAAACCATTTGGTGCCAGAACCTTAGTCCAGAGAATTCTGCTACACAGCTGACAACAGACAAAACAAGAAAAACTACATTTGCACAATTTACACCAAGAACACTAACAGGTGGATGCACTCTTAAACCTGATTGGTTGACTGTTTGTGCAACAGGAGGATCACAAAGCTTGAGGAGAATTAGAAAAGTGCCTGGTCAGGCCAGCTCGGTGGGTTTGTGTTCCCACCACACCAGCATACAAGCTGTCATATCATTTACAACACTGAGCAGAGACCAAAGCGGTAATCGATCTGCGTCAAACCATTAAAATAAGCACCGCGAGCGAGGTTTGCCTGGAAGGACAACTTGGGTTTGAAACTCTTCTCCTTGAGGGGAACTAGTCCTCTCCATAAAAACTCTAAACGGTATAAACCAGCAGCGATGGACGGTTTTAACTCTGATAAATGAGTGAACTGGAGTGTTTTGCTTCTACATGCACCTCAAGATCTCATGAAGACTAAGTTCCCCTCATCATCATCATCATCATCATCATCATCACAAATGCTGTGAATCTCTATCCACCCACCCCCCCACCTTCAGATTGTGCTCTCTACCGAGGTCATGAAGCTGAAGGACTCTCTGCTCTCTGTGCTTCCCCTGACCTCCCTCCCACCTGCGGAGCCAGCTGGTGAGCGCCACACAGGCCGCCCCCGCTGATGAAACCAGGATCCCAGCCCCACCCCCCTACCTACCGGGTCTCATGTTGTGAACTGTGACGTTTGTTGCTTACATGTCGGGTGTTTTTTTTGCATTGGAGCGCTACACCCTGCTGGTGTAACCCTGTTAATGCCTTTTTTTTCTCCCTCCCTGAACTTTCCTCATGTATTCCCTTACTCATCTACAAAGGAGCGCCGTTATGGCTGCTCTCATGGTCTGCCTGTATCTGTCTTGTCTATATGTGTGTGTGTGTGTAACCTTGGTCAGGTTGTACTGTGGAGTCAAGTTCCTACGCTCTGAAAGGAGCGCTGGCAATAAAATTCTTCTGATTCTGATTCTGATTCTGATCATGAGTCCTGCCGACAGGTGCGCAGCACGACCTGCGGCATGTTTCTCTCACTGAGCATCAAAAGAAATTCAAAAAGAAAGAGCTGTAACTTCCGCGGGGATGGTTTGGGGGTCTTACTTACTGTTCTCAGGAACTGGATCTCATCCTCCCCTTCTCCGCCCTCAGCCATGGCTGTGAAGGAGCCTCCTCAGACTCTGGAGGCCACCGCTGACTGCCGGCAGAAACGCGATGCTTCAGCCTCTGGAGCTGATATTAGCATAGAGCTCATCCAAAGCCATATAGGGCAGCCCGAGCGAGCCCCTTCCTCCTCTCTACCCCCTCACTCATCCACCCCTCCTCCTCTTCCTCGCTGCACCCAGCAATGCGGATGAGGGAGCGGACCGAGCTGCCGGTGATGAGAAAATAGCGCTTCTTTTTCAAAATGTTCGCAGACTGACACAAAATGACGCATGCTGGTGGAAAGGAACGCAAAAGTAGGGGTGAGTTTGCAAGTCTGCAAACAGAATTCTTTAGTTTTGAGAAGCATGGATTTCTTTTAGTTCAGGGCTTAAGATTTCATTTTCTTCAGAATTTAATTTATGCCGCTTGAGATTTTAATTAAATCCCAATTTATAAAAACCTAATGAAAGTCAGCCATTTTACTGCCATATGATCAATAAAACCCCCACCATTCTGACTGCATTAATGTAACCCATCAGCAGATTTAGAATCACGTCCAACAAGCTCCTGAATTATTAGTTTTCATACAAAATTACGTACAAATAAATGATCAACCAGGTGATTCTGCGTTTTCTGTTTTCAATTTATATGTGCCTGACACCTAGTGGCCACGGGAAGAATCTAAGACAACTTTGCACACAGCGTAATATAGCTTTTGGATGGTAAAAAGTGCAGGGGTCAAAACTTGACTTTGGAAAAAGTGGGGGGGACATATCCCCCCCCCCCCCCCCCCCCCCCCCAAATTACGTCCACGCTTTTGTTCAAATATTAAAACTCACTCCTGTCAACCAAGAGCAGCACTGAGCCGCGGGTGTTGCCAGGGATTTTGGACCCCATGTAAAAATATATTGACTTTTATTTTTCAGATTATTTTAAAGAAAGCTGGACCATGAAATGGATGGGCAGATTGGTGCTGCGACTGCAGTGATGCGTTGGACCGGTCTGTCATGGTGAAGAGAGAGCTGAGCCAGAAAGCAAAGCTCTTGATTTACCGGTCGATCTACGTTCCTACCCTAGCTCTCCTATGGTCATTAGCTTTGGGTAGTGACCGAAAGAACGAGATTGCGGATTGAAGTGGCCGAAATGAGTTTTCTCCGCAGGGTGGCTGGGCTCTCCCTTAGAGATAGGGTGAGAAGCTCGGCCATCCGGGAGGGGTTCGCAGTAGAACTGCTGCTCCTCCACGTCGAGAGGAGCCAGATGAGGTGGTTCGGGCATCTGGTCAGGATGTCTCCTGGTCGCCTCTTTGGTTAGGTTTTCTGGGCACGTCCAACCGGGAGGAGACCTAAAGGGAGACCCAGGACACACTGGGGGGACTATGTCTCTCGGCTGGCCAGGGAACGCCTTGTGATTCCCCTGGAGGAGCTGGCTCAAGTGGCTGGGGTGAGGGAAGTCTGGGCGTCCCAGCTTAGGCTGCTGCCCCCGCAACCCAACTCCAGATAAACGACTGACGGAGATCATTTTTAATCAAAGTTAAAAAGAAAAATAATAATGTTGGGCACCCAGTTTTTCTTTCTTACACGTGCCTCCGTGTGGTCAGGTGGTGTTGGTGTGATCTGGGAGGGCACACTCATGTCATCCTTGTGCCGTCTCCAGGATCATGATGGGAGTTCTCTGCGCCTATAAAGCAGGGGTGTTTACTTCTGGGCCTGGAGGGCTGGTATCAAGCACGTTTTAGTTTTAACTGTTTCAACACACCTGATTTCAGTCAGCAGATAATTAACAGGCTTCTGCAGAGTTGCTGCACAGGTAATTCAACCACTGATTCAAGTGTGTTGGAGCAGGGAAACAACTAAAATGTGCTGGATACCAGCTATAAGGATGCTGCTATAAAGCCTTCCTCCCTCCTCTGGAATTTAAACATTAGTATTTTATTATGGTTTACCTGATTTAGTAAATAAATCTCAATTTATAAATTTCCTGTTTTGGTGCCTGTCCATAAAATCCTGCATTAGACACTGAAAGCTGAATGGATGCCTTTCATTCACTTTGACACTCAATGTATTTTCAAAGATACACTTGAAATTAATATCAGCTGTTTAACAGAGTGGTGCAATTGCTAATGTCATGATTTTTGCAATAACCTGACCTTCATGCAGAGAAACTCAGGAGACAAATGAGCTAAAAACAGTTTTTTTATTAATAACTTACCTGAAGTATGTCTAAATATATTTGCTCAAATGTATGCGGATGATGATTTTTCAAAACGCCCCTTAAACTTGAAGCAGTCAAATATATTCCTGGATGGAGTAGAGTTTGATCTAGTACCAGAATTTAAATACCTTGGGGTCATTCTAGACCCTACATTATCCTTCAAGAGTCATCTAATCAAAGTGTCCCAGGTACTTAAATTTAATAATCGAAATTTGACTCATATACGTAATAATCTAAATATGAATGTTGCAAAAACTTATTTTTACTCAATGAACATCTCTCATATGGACTATTGTTTGACATCCTGGTCACTTGCTTGTCCAACAACACTTAAAACTATTGCAAACATTTATAAAAGAAGTTTAAAATTACTTGACAAAAAACCGACTTCCCACCACCATTGTCATGTGTTAAAAAAACATAAATTACTGAACTTCAATAACTTAATGAAACTTCAAAGTGTCTGTTTAATATGTAACGTCTTACACTCCCTTGCTCCACCACCACTAAAGCAGTTCATTAGGCATAAAGAAAGCTCAAAACAGGACTACACGAGCTACAACTCGAGGAGAAATGTTTACACCACATAGACAGACAGCTTTTGGGCAGAACGTCCTCTCTGTCAAGGGCGGCCATCTGTGGAACAGTCTTCCTCAACCCATTAGAGAATGCTCGACTTTCAATTTGTTTAAGGCTAAGGTTAAAAACTGGTTATGGACAAATCAAGTGTGTGATCATGTATGAGTTGTATAGTTTTAATGTTTTATTTGTGAATAGAATGGTGTGTATGTGTAAGTTTGGTGATGGAGTTTTTATTATGAATGAATGATGAATTTTTATGAATTATTATGTCTTTTTATGTCTAAGGACAACAGATGGAAATTAGCCTTTGGCTATAATCTGGCATGTTTACATTCATGTAAGCTGCTTTTACATTTATGTTCATTAACATGCACTGTCCTAAATAAATAAACTTATTGTCCACACACACACACACACACACACACACACACACACACACACACACACACACACACACAAACACACACACACACACACAAACACACACACACACACACACACACACACACACACACACACACACAAAGATGCTAACAGGCATGGCCCGGGGCCGTCTATGGTCCTCAGGGTGATTGTGTGCGGGTCTCTCTTGCATTTCTACAATCATTTCTCTCCATAAGCATATTTTTACATTTTTATGACACTTTTTATGTTTATTTTTAAAAATCAGAAATATGAGGAGTAAAATGAAAAAATAAAACTGTAATAAAATAATATTAGCAATTTTTTATAATAAACAAAATTTCATTTATGTGGCTCGCAAGAACTTTAACTTGATCATTTCTTAGTGATAATAGAGACACATTCAGGTAATCCCTTCTTCATCTGGCAAAGCAGAAGGGCCCTTATTTAATTAATATTAATACCAATTAATATTAGTGGTAGATTGAACCATTAATATGTTAATTGATATATTAATTGATATTAATAATTAATATTAATTGATATTAATATTAATGGTACATGGTATCATTTATATTAATTAATATTAATGGTAGATTGAACCATTACTATTAATGCATATTGATTAATATTAATTGATATTAATAGCAATTAATATTAATTGATATTAATATTAATTCATATTAATGGTACATGGTACCATTAATATTAATTAATATTAATGGTAGATTGAACCATTAATATTAATTCATATTAATTAATTTTAATTGATATTAATAACAATTAATATTAATTGATATTAATATTATTTCATATTAATGGTACATGGTACCATTAATATTAATTCATATTAATGGTAGATTTAACCATTAATATTAATTCATATTAATTAATATTAATTGATATTAATAACAATTAATATTAATTAATATTAATGGTACTATTAATGGTACATGGTACCATTAATATTAATGTTAATACTGACACGACTGAAGTAGTGCTGTTTGTGGGCCTTTTATAGTCTCTGGACTGAAACCCTCCTTTATGATGTCACACAGACTTAGCTATTGTGTCTTCCCAGTTCTAGAAGATTCCATTAATTAAAGTTTTCATTTATTAATATAATAATAATAATAATGGTAATAATAATGATTACAAACACAATAGAAGAGTCTGTGTGTGACATCATAAAGGAGGCCTTTTATCTGGAAGATTCCATTAATTAAAGTGTTTTTATTAATATTACTACTAATATTATTACTATTATTATGAATAATAACAATACTACTACTAATAATAATAATAATGATGATAATAATAACACTTACAAACACAATAGAAGAGTCTGTGTGTGACATCATAAAGGAGGCCTTTAATCTGGAAGATTCCATTAATTAAAGTGTTTTTATTCATATTAATATTAATACTAATATAATTACTATTGTTATTAATTAAAATAAAAATAATTACAATACTAATACTAATAATTATAACACTAACAAACACAATAGAAGAATCTGTGTGTGACATCATAAAGGGGGGTTTTAACTTGGTACATTTCGAGACTATAAAAGGCCCACCAGCAGCAGCAGCACCACTTCAGTCTCTTCAGAGCTACTGCTGAGAACACACCACTGTCTTTAAACACCCAAGTAAGTTTGACCAAACCCTTTTTGTTTCTCAAATTATGAACAGAAGAAACGTGTCGTGGTACGAGTCACGTCTACACCCAGAAGAAATGGATTATGAGTCAGACATGGAAAATGATATGTTTGATGAAACAGAACATACATCCGCCTTTGATGCTGAGATAGAGTCTCTTCACTATGAGACAAAATTACCTGCTGAACTGGAGTTCCCTGGATCTGAGACGGTCGACTCTGATTCTGAGACGATGGTCCCTAGATCTCAGACGGTTCAGCGGGAATTAGCTGGTTTTAAACGACCAAGAAAGCCACAACAACCCCTTACTTTCGCTGAACTCATCGACTTTAGTTGTTATGGTGAGTACAAAAAGTCAGATCTACTGTCTACAACTAAAGAGATGGAGTCTAAGATGCCAGAACAAACATCTGTCTTTGATGCTGAGAAAGAGTCTCTTCACTATGAGACTAAATTACCTGCTGAACTGGAGATCCCTGGATCTGAGACGGTCGACTCTGATTCTGAGACGATGGTCCCTAGATCTCAGATGGTTCAGCGGGAATTAGCTGGTTTTAAATGCCCAAGAAAGCCACAACAACCCCTTACTTTCGCTGAAATGACGAACAGCACAAACATGTCCTGGTACGACTCATGGGTCAACAACGTAGAAGTGGATTATGATTTAGTCATCGACTTTAGTTCTGATGGTGAGGACGAAAAGTCAGATCTACTGTCTACAACTAAAGAGATGGAGTCTGAGATGCCAGAACATACATCCGTCTTTGATGCTGAGAAAGAGTCTCTTCCTAATGAGACTCATTTATCTGCTGAACTGGAAATCTCTGGATCTGAGACGGTTGTCCCTAGCCCTCAGACGGTTCGGCAGGAATTAGTTGATTTTAAAAGCAGGCAAATTGATGACCTTTTGAAACAAGTGGATCATTTGAAAGAAAAACTGCAGAATACAAATACTTGTTTCAATCAGGAGAAGGAGAAGAGGCTTGCTGCAGAGAACCAGAGTGAAAAACTGGAGCAACGACATTTGGACTTAGAAGCAATGTTTAGCAGAGAAAAAGATGAGAAAGTCAACGCAGAAAAGAAGTTTCTTGACAAGCTGGAGAATTTAAAGAAGCAACTTTCGGAAAAGGACTTTTTCATCAAAGATCTGACTCAGAGCAACTCCGAACTCAGAGTGGTCGTGGAAAACCTGACCGCTGAGAACGCTGCTTCTCACAAGGAGTTGGTTGAGCAGCAGGAGAGCTTCAAACATCAACTCCAGGATAAATCCTGTGACCTTTTGAAACAAGTGGATCATTTGAAAGAAAAACTGCAGAATACAAATACTTGTTTCAATCAGGAGAAGGAGAAGAGGCTTGCTGCAGAGAACCAGTGTGCGCTTTACAAGGAGCAAACTAAAGAGATGGAGAACGGTTTGGTTCAGCAGCAACAAAAGCTGGTGGCTTTAGAAAAGCAGTTACAGGAGCAGAAAAACGTGAATGAAGATTTACAAAAAATCTGCTCAGATCTAAGAGGTGAGACAGACGAGTCTCGTTTTTCTGGAGTCTCGAGAGACGTTCTGATCGAGAACTTTGAAAAACTGGTGGAACGACATTTGGACTTAGAAGTGATGTTAAGCAGAGAAAAAGATGAGAAAATCAGCGTAGAACAGAAGTTGACTGACAAGCTGGAGAATTTAAAGGAGCAGCTTTCAGAAAAGAACGTTTTCATCGAAAGTCTGCAAACAGATTTAGATCAAGAACGTCAGTTCAGACTCGTTAGTGTCCAGGAGCAGAAGAACGCCCAGCATAAAGTCACTGTTAACGAGAACTATAAGAAGGAAATGAAAGATCTTAAGAAAAGGAACGGTGACCTCTCTGAGTTGCTGAACAACATTAAAACGGATCTGAAGAACAGAGACATGAAACTTCTGGAAGAGCGAAATAATTTTAAACATCAGCTCAAACAGAAGAAGCTAATCTGCGAAGATTTAGAGAAACGTTTGAACAAAGAAAACGAGCTCCGCCTGACCTGTGAGGAAGAACTGAAAAAAACTAAAGATCAAATGAGTTCAATGAACGGAAATCTCAAGAAGGAGATCAACGATCTGAAACAGAAGAACTTGGAGCTCAGTCAGACGCTGAGAAGTGGTCAGGCTGTAGTAACTAAATCAGAACAGATGTGTGAGGATCTGCAGAAGTTTAAGCAGCTGCTCCATGAAAAAATGTCCGTCTGTGAAGAACTTAGCAGCAGTCTGGACATGGAGAAGCAGCTCAGAGTTAGCTACGAGGCTCAGCTGGACTCTAACAGGACGATAGTCTGTGAGAACTCAGATCTTAAAGAGCAGATCGAAGATCTGACTCAGAGCAACTCCGAACTCAGAGTGGTCGTGGAAAACCTGACCGCTGAGAACGCTGCTTCTCACAAGGAGTTGGTTGAGCAGCAGGAGAGCTTCAAACATCAACTCCAGGATAAATCCTGTGACCTTTTGAAACAAGTGGATCATTTGAAAGAAAAACTGCAGATTACAAATACTTGTTTCAATCAGGAGAAGGAGAAGAGGCTTGCTGCAGAGAACCAGTGTGCGCTTTACAAGGAGCAAACTAAAGAGATGGAGAACGGTTTGGTTCAGCAGCAACAAAAGCTGGTGGCTTTAGAAAAGCAGTTACAGGAGCAGAAAAACGTGAATGAAGATTTACAAAAAATCTGCTCAGATCTAAGAGGTGAGACAGACGGGTCTCGTTTTTCTGGAGTCTCGAGAGACGTTCTGATCGAGAACTTTGAAAAACTGGAGGAACGACATTTGGACTTAGAAGTGATGTTAAGCAGAGAAAAAGATGAGAAAATCAGCGTAGAACAGAAGTTGACTGACAAGCTGGAGAATTTAAAGGAGCAGCTTTCAGAAAAGAACGTTTTCATCAAAGATCTGACTCAGAGCAACTCAGAACTCAGAGTGGTCGTGGAAAACCTGACCGCTGAGAACGCTGCTTCTCACAAGGAGTTGGTTGAGCAGCTGGAGAGCTTCAAACATCAACTCCAGGATAAATCTGTCGTCTGTGAAAACCTGGAAGCAGGTTTCACCAACGAACAGAAGCTCAGACTCCAGCTTTCCCAGCAACTCCAGGAAACATCTGGCCTGTGTGAGAGCCTGGAAAACCAGCTTAGAGACGAGCAGAAGATCAGACTTGGTTTGGAGACTGAGCTCGCCCAAAACAGAGACGTGGTCAGTGCAGGTCATGATGATTTGATGGCCAAACTAGAACAGATGGAGGAAAAAGAAACAAAACTATCTAAAATCATCGTTAACCTCCAGTTACGTCTGTTTAGAAGAAAAACGCAGCACGAGGAAGAGTTGGGAATCCTGAAGGAACAAGTCTCTAAACTCGTGTCACGGACTACAAATCTGGAAAGTCAAAATCTGATCTTGAGACTAAAGACTGAACGTTTTAACCCAGATCAGCAAACAGAAGCGATCAGTGAGCAGATCGTACTTTTAGCAGAAAGCCTCATGTCCCAGAGAGACGCTCCACACTCAGGCACAAAAAAACTGGATAAAGTTTCTGTGTGGAGGCATTTCAAGAAATCTGTAACACCGGGACGTCTCCGTCAGCACAAAAACAGACAACCTAGCAACTAACCTCCCTCCTAACTAACCAGAAAAGGCTAATTAGAAGACATCCCATCGGGCAGCACTGTCCAGGATGAATCTGAGAAGTTAAACCAGCCACCGCCTCCCCAAAGACCCTGTTTAGATTAAAAAAAAAAAGATAAATAAACAAGACCCCCCCAACACACACACAGAAGGAAAAAAACGGGGCATCATGGTGGCACAGTGGCTAGCACTGTTGCCTCACAGAAAGGTCACTGGTTCAAATCGGATCAGCTTCCTTTCTGCGTGGAGTTAGCATGTTCTCCCCATGAATGCGTGGGTTTTCTCCCGGTGCTCGGGTTCCCCCCACACGCCAAAAACACACTTAGGTCAATTGGTGACTCTAAATTATCCCTAGCTGTAAGTGAGTCACTGTGATGGACAAGACCTGCTTGCTCAGTAGGAGGGACTGCTGTAAAATCACTGACACAAGTCAGTGACTCAATGAGATCTGCTGGGTTTCCTTAGATAGGAAATTTATAACTAATTAGAATAATGAAGTGAACTCAGGACACGGTTTAATTCGAAAGGTTCAACTGCAGTGTTTGCTTTTTGAGATGACTGCTGTTGAACTTGGTGCTACATAAATAAACTGAACTGAATAACTAATCTGAGAAAAGCAGCTACAGCTTCCCCCAAAACCCTTAAAGAGAAATCAGACCATATCTGTAATCTCCCGCATTATATTAAACTAGGGTGACCGTATGTCCGGTTTTCCCCGGACATGTCCACTTTTCACTCTCTGTCCGGGCGTCCGGACTGGGGGTCCGCGGTCGTATTGATGAAAATGTCCGGCTTTTCATCCAGGAGCAGGGATCGAATTATGGGGGAGCTGGATATCTTACACATCCAGGGGAGCCGGAAACAAGTTTTCTATCTATATTACATCATTTATGGACTCTTCTGAGCAGAGAGCACAGAGAGCGGCACAGCGCGTTCTTGCGCAGCGCTCCAGGCAGCTGCTTCCAGCGCACTATAACCGTTTTTCACGTGTACTTCAGGACGGGGCATCATGGTGGCACAGTGGCTTTATAATAAAACTATAATTAGCACACGATCATTCATGTCTGCACATGTTCTCTATTTTCTGTCTTATTTGTGCCTGAAGCGCTCTGTTGCTGCGCAGCTCATCACCTGTGCTGCGCGGTGCTGCGGTGATTTCACCTCACTGACGCAGCATCGAAAGGCGCACTCCGCTTTGCGGTCAGGAGATCCCTTTGATCTGCTCAAAAGTAACTGATGAGGTGAAAAAGTAAGAATCCAGGCAGCAGTTTTTTCTGGAGAGTTTAGAGGAGACGCAGAAAGATGAGAGACAGACAGGACAGGAAAATAGTTAAATAAAAACAAGAAAACTAAACAAATTGTTGAAAAGTAAAATGTAGGTAGATTTATCTCCACTACACGTTTTTACCTGTATAAAACAATAAGTTATACACATGTAGTATTTACACATCTGATACAATTCAGATCACCTTCAAAACTCAGTCACATACCCAGGGCCGTTTCAAGACATTTTGGGGGCCAAGACAAGATGACCCCCCCCCACCCCCCCCCCCCACCCCCACCCCATAACTGGGCTCCCCAGAAGCCTCTGTGTAATCCATACCCTCTCCAGTAGTGTTAGTTATATGGTGTTTATGAAAGCCCATCAGACATTACTGACATGTTCTAATATTATCAGATGAAAAACTAAATTATCAGACATGCTGTCTCATCTGCTGCTTTTCTAAACTTGCAAAAAGTAACAAAACCATTTGAAAGCCACTATTTGTGGATTCTCTGAAAGTTTCCATGGAGTGTGGGACAACTTATTTTTTCATTGATCCTATCGTCTAATCTCACAGCTGAAACAAGCACCCTTAATAATCTGTGCACAGGAAGCTTACCGATGCTGTAGTAAAACAAAAGGTATTATAATTTATTATTAATAAAACCTTGTTGCAGCACTAAAGCAGAAAAATTAGATTTTGCAATACATATGCTAAATATTTACATATGAATTGTTTTAGAGCCCTTTTATTGGCAGAATCTGATATTAATTTAGTTCTTACAAAAAAATGGGTCCCAGCATGGTTTGTGTGGCGTTGCCATAGTGTGACGTCATAGGCACAGATCCCCTGTCCTCTTGTTTGGAAATGGAAATATGGTCACCCTATATTAATTAAACTGTCCACCCGGGCTTTTGCGCTACACAGAGACGCTTCGCTGCCTATGACTTTGAACGTCAGTTGAGAGTCAGTCTCATGCAGACTGACCAATGAAGAGAGGGCCTCAAGTTAAGACCCTCTCCTCATTGGTCAGTCCACACAAGGTGGGTCAAATGTTATCCTGAGCGGGTTACGTGATGTCAGGCATTCAAGTATTGAGTATATTTACTGCATATTACAGTAAAATATTCTGTATGTGACCATATTATGGTGATCCTTGGGTCGTGATGATAGGGCCCTTGAATATTGTTGCCCAGGGTACAACAAAGTGTTAATCTGGCCCTGCTCACGCTTACTGTTTTCCCAAACCCCCACCCTACCCCCGTGTCCTCGCTGTGTGTGTGTGTGTGTGTGCATGTGTGTGTGTGTGTGTTTGTTCATTTTCATCTCTCTAGTCTGTTTAGATAAACAAAAACGGTCAAATTTATCAATCGCTGTATTTTATTGAGGAAAATTTCTTTATTTTGTTAAATTTACCGGCCTGCCACTTCTGTTTTGGTTTGACTTCCTGCCAGAAATGACGCGGCTCACTCACAGCTCACGAAAAAATTAGAGCTCACGCCGAAACAATTGCTGCACAGTGCAAGCCTTTGTGGCACTTTGCAGCTAATGTGACCGAGAGCGTAGGCTAACAAGGGCGCTGATTAGAAGCGCTAGTCATTCCACGGCGCTTTGCGGTGCATCGTCACACTTCCGCGTCTGGTGTGTTCCGGGCGTTAGACTACCTAACCCAACGGCTACACTGCCTGAGACACAACTGTGATCTTTGAGAGCAACTGCACTGTGAATAATTTACATTTTGTTTTGTCCTTACTTTGCTTTCCAACTTGAGTTTTCAGTCTCCAGCAGCCTGTGCGTCTAGTTTAATCATCTGCTAAAAGCTTGCACACCTTACAGCACAATACTCAGCCTCACCATCAGGATGCACCAACATTAGGAACAGAATAATGTATCCTGTTTTAAACATTATAATAATAACATTATATAATAATCCCATAAAACAAATAAAGACATTCTACTGCCACAGCTACAGGAATAATTTAAGATCTGCATTAAACCAGAGTGAGTGAATGAGGTAGTGACAGAGAGAGGGGAAAGAACATCCAGCACCGTCTAGCACACTAGCTAGTTTTTTTCTGCAGCAGGGACACTGTTGGACAGCACCCTACAGGAATTAGTTTCAAGGGCGCTGATTGGTCAAAAAAATCTCCAAATCTCCCTACCAACCAAGTGTGATTGGCTGTTAACTTTGTTTAATTGCCTCTTGCTTTGATTGATGTGCTTTTAGATGCACTTCCACAGCATCTAGGAGTCCAGCTGCACTCAGAATGTCACAGTACGATTCAAGCAGCTACAGAAAAATGTAGCTATATGCTGCCTTTTTTTACTGCATGTACACATGGATGGTATCTTTGTAGCTTCTTTTCCTTAACCGTGGTGTGGTGTAGAAGTGCACTAGCTTGACTGCTGTTTTTGCCAGTTTTCCAAGAGGACACAGCCCTTGTACAGGTCCCAGGAGGACATATTTTCAGGTTCTACCCTACCTCCGATTGTATGTACCAGGCCTTGTTTATGTAGCAACTTTGCCCAAAATGGTCGCTGCATGTTCGCAACAATAAAACCGTAACTTTCCAGAAAGCATTGCCCTCTTTACAAACCACTGCCATGCCCGAGTATTGCTGTGTGATTTTTAAATGCGTGTCAGACACGTGGCTTCTACTTTTTGCTGCAGCTGTTAAGACTGCAATTATACGCTAATAAAACCAGTTGAATAAAACACAGCTGGTGCCAGTGTGTTTACAAAAGTTAACCCTCCAAACCAAGCCACTGTGTGACGTGTAAGTGTAACCGGATTACAGGATACAATAAGATAATTAAAAGAAAAAATAAACAAATGGGCCAATAATTAGGTTCGGGGAGAATTGGAGGTTGTTTAAGAATGACTGGAGTCACGGGTATAGCATGAAACGGTTTATATACTAAATTTTAATAATAATGGGAAATATAACACATAAAGATAACACACAAAAACAGATGAAAACAATCGACAATAGTAAAATGGTCGGTATGAGATTTGATCATATGAGTCACAAGTCAGCCGGCGTCAAGTCAAATCCCCACGCTTGGGGTGAAAGTCAGAGTCCGGTGGTGCGATTTTTTCCTACCACACCGTTGAGAATGTTCACAGAAGAGAGCAGTCTGCTCTTCAGTTACTTGAGATGTCCTGGTTCGTTCAGTGGTTAAGGCTCGCCATCTCCCTCGTCAGGAAGAAATCCAGTTCTCGTTCCAAGTGAGTGATCATAGGAGTCGGGATCAAACCCAAGGAAAAAAAAAACCCAGCCTGTAAACAACAGGACTGTTAGCAAGTTGGCATCGACCCTTCTCGTCACATCACAGCATAAAGTCTTACAGACTTAAACAAATGCTTCACTCTATTGGCATAGCCAATCATGTTTGGGTTCACAGTTCAACTAACATAACATCAATTTGATTGTCTATTAAAATAATTCTCAGTAGCTCTGGAAATATAATTACATATGACAACAATTGTTCAGCTCAATAGGCTCAGTTAGATTCTATTACTCTACACTATTCGACAAGAAATACATTCATGACAACAAGGATACATTTAGTTGTGTTTCTATACAGCATTGTGACACCTTGTATATCTGTAACACAATAAATAAATAAATAAATAAATAAACAAACAAATAAATAAATAAATAAATAAAATTTTCTATAACAAAATTAAACAAAATATAAATTCTGGTCCTTTGGTCCACCTTTGTAAAATAATTCCTCCCTAATCAGTTAGCTTTTATTTATTTTTATTTATCTATTTTTTTTATTATTAAATGTTTGGTTAAGGGACGCATTGCTAATTCTATGGCGTTAGCTATAACGCCCCTGAGGACCTTGTACATCTAGGCCGTACCACCATTAACTGGCGGTTTGAGCCGTTAACTCCTGGGAATCCCATATGCCCTACCGCCGTTAACTGGCGGTTTGAGCCGTTAACTCCTATATGCCCTACCACCGTTAACTGGTAGTTTGAGATGTTAACTCCTGGGATCTAACGTCTAGCAGCCCACTGCTGTCACCTCGGTTGCTGTAATTAGCTTTTTGAATTTAATAATTTACTGAATTTAATCTCATTCACTCACCAACGCGCTCCAACGGTTCCCTCCTACAGAGGATTGGTTCACTCTGTCGTCTCCACACAAATCTATAAGAATGGAATTAATTTGATAAGCTATTTAAGTTTCCTTTTTTTTAAGTTGCATCGTTAGCTTTTTCTCTTCTTTTTTCTTTACTCACCGCGTTGGTTCCAAGTTCCTAGCTCTTATTAGAAGGAGTCAAGTCCGCCTCTCCCTCTATCTATGCGGCACCCAAATCAGGGTTCTTCACGGCCTCGACCGTTGTTTTTTTTTCTCTCTCTCTCTCTCTCTAACCGCTCAGTCTTTGCTTTCTGTATCTGCGTGCTGCACAGCCGTTTGTCTCTCCTCTCGCTCAGCTGCGTCGCACGGTTTTATTTCGCGGAGGCGGGACTTATTTCTCTCAGCCAATGAAATTTCAGATTCCCACCTGGACCAATAGTATACAGCTTTCCTCTTCTGTTTCTGTTAGTGATGTTCAAGATTCTTGTTTTAACCGATGTTTAATATTAAACTCGTTATTTTAGTTATTCACCCTTCCAATAATTCATTATGAAATTATCTATTAGTTAATTAGATATCTATTAATTAGTATTGTTAATTTCCTTAATTTATATTTTATATTTTATCTAAATTGAGGATGGATCATATTAGTAAGCCAATTAGTTAATACCTCATTAAGGTTCTAGCTTCTGGGTTACATCCTCCCCCATTAAATATCATGCACGTCCCTGTGCATTGTTTCTACGGGGTACACAACTTCTTGAGTAAGAGAGTCAATAAAAGCTTTATTAAGTCCTTGGAAAAGGGACCTAACTACGGTCACTAGTGGATTGCCCAATTGAGAGTAAGTTAGTCTTTGAGGAGGCTGACTACTTCGTTCAGATCTCCTGACATACATCTCTGGTTGCACAGTATCATGCTCATCCGTTTCGGTTTGATTCTCAACTGAGACAGGACGAAGTGAGCTCTCTGTTTCCGACAGAGCTGATGAGCTATTCTCTAAGACTTTGGTCTTTTCAGATGTATGTGTCTGATCGTGTATGATGGGTTCAAAACTTACATCACGTTGCTGCGACTTTAGGACACCATCCAATTGAGGTAGGTTTGTGTTAGTTTCATCCCCCGTTTCTACGTCAGGTAAGTGTACTTCGTTTTTTTTCGTTTTTTCAGGTAAGTATGTTGCTGCTTCTTTCACTCTTTCAGGTAAGAATGTCGCAGTTTCACTCATTCTGTCAGGTAAGAATGTTTCGGTGTTGATGCCTTTGTCAAGTAAGGACAATTCAGCATTTTCATTACCAGCTAAGGTTGGTTCCTTGCGATCCCCTGTGTGTAAGGATAGTGTGTTTTGTTGTTGAATATTATTTACCGGTCCTGAATCTGCTATGAGTTCCCTATTTGGCAAGGTGACCGCTATTTGATAGGATGGTCGGTTTAGCACTTGTGGAAGATCAGAGTAATAAAACTCATCTACCTCTTCGTCAAGTGGCTCATCTGGGTCAGGTTCTAAGGCTGAACTCTGTCTTGTATGAGGTCTGCTAGGTTTCGTAACGCGTTCTGTTTCATTTTCTAATGAAGAGAGAAAACCACAAGGCAGTAAAAGATCTCTGTGGAGTGTTCTGTTGGGTCCTTCTCCGTTCTCTGGTTTTACAGTGTATACTGGCAAGTTTTCCATCTGTTTGAGAACTATATACACTGTTTGCTCCCATTTGTCTGCTAATTTATGCTTTTCTCTTAAGCGAAGATTTCGGACTAAAACACGATCTCCCACACCTAGTGTGGACTCACGAATGTTTCTGTCGAACCGTTCTTTGTTCTTCCTCGCTGTTTTTTGAGAGTTTTTTATGACAATGTCATAACTCTGTTCCAGATGACTCTTCAGTTCTTTAACATACTGAGAATGAGTTATAGAGGGCTTGTTCAAATGCGGTAACCCAAAGGCAATATCTATAGGCAACCGAGGCTGCCTACCGAACATTAGCTCGTAGGGAGAGTATCCCGTCACGTCATTTTTTGTACAATTGTACGAGTGAGTAAGTGGTTTTACAAAATCGCGCCAGTGATGTTTCTCAGTGGCTTGTAAAGTTCCCAACATGCTGAGTAATGTACGATTGTACCGTTCAACGGGGTTGCCACGAGGGTGATAAGGGCTCGTTCTGACTTTACGGATACCAAGTAAAGAACAAAGTTCCTTGATTGTACGTGATTCGAAATCCCGTCCCTGATCACTATGAAGACGCTCAGGAAACCCGTAGTGGACTAAAAAATGTTCCCACAGGTTCTTCGCGACGGTGGTGGCTTTCTGATCTTTGGTTGGGATGGACACTGCATACTTTGTAAAATGGTCTGTAATCACTAAGACATCTTTAGTGTTCTTACTGTCTGGTTCTATGGAGAGAAAATCCATGCAAACTAACTCCATAGGTCTGGTGGTGGTAATACTCACCATTGGAGCAGCTTTGTCAGGGAGGGCCTTCCGACGGATACATCTTTCGCAAGTTTTAACTTTGATTTCGATATCACTAGCCATTCTTGGCCAGTAAAAACGGGACCGAATGAGATCTGTCGTACGTTCAACCCCAAGATGCCCCATATCATCATGTAGGCTTTGCATGACTGTTGAACGTAATGAATCAGGCAAGACTAACTGCAATGATGTCTCTGGTCCTAATTGGCGTCTCCGGTACAGTAAATCATTTTGAAACTCAAACCGTTTCCACTCTCTCAAAAGGTTAAGAACCACCGGGGGTTCTGCAATAGTATCAGTTGGTGGTTTATTGTCAGTCATAAGCAGCTGAATGACTCGGCCAATGGTTGGATCTTTCCTCTGCAAGGAGACAAGGTCAGCATGGTTATACTTGGGCACAGCAAAGAAACTGTCACTATTGTCTTCCAACTGGAATAGGTCTGGAATGGCCGCTGCAGACATGGCAAGTGACTGAACTAAACCACAAGGAGAATCAGTCTCATCCAAGACCATGTGCTTTTGGCATGTTGCCTTCACTGCTTCGGCTTGAAGTTGAAGCTCGACTTCTTTGACAGAGGATAAAAGATGAGATCGGAACTCATCTAGTCGTTGGCATTCCTCAGTGAATTTTGAGTTGTCTTCAGGTTTATCATGCAGCCTCCTAGACAGGCCATCCGCGTCAACGTTCTGTGTACCTGCACGGTATCTGATGTCAAAATTATAGGTGGACAACGCAGCTAGCCAACGATAGCTCGTTGCATCGAGTTTTGCCGTTGTTAAGAGGTAAGTTAACGGATTATTATCAGTAATGACAGTGAATGTGTTCCCATACAAATAGTCATGAAACTTATCTGTTATGGCCCACTTTAAGGCTAGAAACTCCAACTTGTGCGCAGGGTACCTAGTTTCACTAGAGCTTAAACCGCGACTTGCATAAGCGATTACCTGTGTGACACCGTTTTGCACTTGGTATAGCGCTGCACCGAGTCCGGTCGTACTAGCATCTGTGTGTACTAGATATGGGAGTTTTGCGTCAGCGTAGCCAAGAACTGGCGAAGTGGTAAGTTTTTCAATAATAGTTTGAAAGGACTTCTCACAGTCTTGGCTCCAACGATTCCCAAAGGGTTCTTTGGGGTTCAAGTACTTTGATCTACATGGTGGTGTTTTAAAGTTTTTCCGTTTGGGTGGATAACCAGCCGTGAGAGACGTTAGTGGCTTGACAATATTTGAGTAATCTTTAACGAAGCGTCGGTAATAACCGGTAAATCCTAAGAAAGATTGGAGGTCCTTCAAAGTCTGAGGCTTCGGCCATGTTTTGAGTGCTTCCACCTTATCTGGATCGGTTTTTATGCCATCTCGAGATACTATATGTCCAAGATAACGCACAGATGTCTGGAAAAAACGACACTTATCTGGTGATAGCTTGAGTCCGTATTCTCTAAGCCGTTCAAGAACGTGAGAAAGTCTGGTTTCGTGTTCTTCCAAGGAGTTGGAAAAGACGATCAAGTCGTCTAGGAAAACTAACACTTCCTTCAGATTAATGTCCTTCATACACTTTTCCATAACCCGTTGGAAAGTGCTTGGAGCATTTGTTATTCCTTGTGGCATACGGTTAAATTCATAAAACCCAAACGGGCAAACAAAAGCAGTTTTAGGTTTATCCTTTTCACACATCTCTATTTGATAGTAACCTGACTTGAGGTCCATCACAGAAAACCACTGTGATCCAGCGAGAGCAGAAAAGGACTCCTCCAAGTTAGGCAGGGCATATGCGTCGCGAATGGTTTGCAGATTAAGCTTTCTATAGTCTATACATAGACGTACCTCACCATTCTTTTTCCGAACTACCACTATTGGTGAGGCAAATGGAGACTCCGACTCTCTTATTATACCGGTTTCCAAGAGGGCTTCCAAATGTTTTCTCACGGCTTCATAATCATGTGGATGGATCGGCCGAGATTTCTGTTTGAATGGGGTCTCGTCTTTTAAGTTGATGTGATGTCTTATCTGTTGTGTATGACCAAAATCAAGATCGTGGTGCGAAAACACATCGGAGTAAGTGTTAAGTTTGTTGGTGATCCTCCCTTTCCATTCTTCGGACAAGGGCGAAGTACCGAAGTCAAAACTGAGAGGAGGGTTTGAAGGTGAAGTCTGTTGCTGCGAACTACACGCCGCAAGTACTTTCTGATCACTTTTGTCAGGTTCTGGATATGGCATAACACGATCGGCTTTAACTAACTCAGCGATCACACAGTTAGTGGGTAATGTGATGTCATGGTTAGTTTCGTTTCTTAGTACAACAGGTACTTTGTATGGACCATGTGAAGGTAAGGAAATGAGGCAACAGTCTACAATTATACCCCCTGGTAGAGAACCATTGGTGGGTTGTTCAATGAGTGCATAAGGCTCATGCTTGTTTTGGCTGGGTTGCATAAACCCTTCTAGTAACAGTTTTTTATTTGCAGGGAGAACTTCTTGGGTTCTCCCTCGAAGCTTCACCACACCAACTCGTCCATCTTTGCTTTGTTTTTTTCTGACTGCTAAGGCTTTTAGCACGTGTTGGTACCCATAAGAGAGTGCCTTGGAATCAGGTAAGTTATTGGCAGACAATTGCTCATACAAAGGATCGAGTGTGTTTGTGCCAATGAGTAGTGGTGTATCAGAGTTTGAGCTTATATCCGGAACCACTAACGCAAGGGTAGGTAACTCAAGTCCAGACTGATCGAGCTCTTTTGGAAATGTGACACTTATCTCTATGTATCCTAAATAAGGAACTGCTTGACCGTTTGCGCCCTCGACTTCTAACAGATTACTGATGGGTTTAATTGAGAGGTCAGGTAAGTGTTCTTGGTAAAAAGAATTGGCAATGGTGGTTACCTGGGACCCTGAATCCAGTAAACAATTACATTCAACACTGTTAACTGAGACTGTAGCTGTGCATCGCCCACCCACTAATCTTTTGGGAAGTTTTGGCACTGAATGAGCATGAACTGGCTTGCAAAAAAGTCTCTCTGTCCTTTCCTTAGAGGGACTTGGTTCTACTTTAGCACCTATCTGTCCCACGATAGGAGCTTCTACCGGTTTAAAGGAGGAGACTGAGCAATTGGCTTTGACATCTCCCACTCGCGCTGCTTCTGTCTAAGAGCAAGTCTTTTAGTTGCAACTAGTGCTGGATTTGGCTCGTTGCTACAGCTAGAAGCTATGTGCCCATCTTCTCCGCACTTAAAACAGTATCCAGGCTTTGGTCTGGGCACCACTGCTGTTATCTGCTGAATCTGTTTGGGCTCATCTGGAATTTTAGTCCCCACACGGGGTTTTGACTCTTTTTGAGTTTTCTTTGCCTTTTTATCTGTGTTGTTAACCTTAAGCTGTGCAATTTGGCTCCTGAGCTCAGCGATTTGTTTGCGTAAGTCATCACAGTTATCATCTATTTCCAGTTCACAAGTGTTTTTACTCTGAGAGCATGTTGTTTGCACATTTGAATACACTCTAGTTCGTTGTGCCCCTAAGTGTTGTTTCATGCGTGCTGCTTTAGTAGCCTGTTTGTCTTCTTCAGTGCGCAGTTTGAGGAGAAGTGCTGTAAAATGAGGCGGGTTGTCTTTCTTTTGTTCGAGTTGCAGGTTTGAAATCAGCGAGCTGTCCCAACAGCCTCTGCAAAACTGCTTGAGCAGCTGCTGGTCGGCATCACTGGAGGAAATTCCATTCCTCTGAATAACTAGGTTTAACAAGGTGTATAACCTCTGAAAGTAATCGGAAGGTTTTTCACCACTGTCCTGGTTTGTGTTTAAGAAGCGAGCAAAGAGCTCGTCGCCGTCTTCGACAGCTGCGTAAGCTGAATCGAGATGTTCAAGGTACGTTTCCGGGTCGGATTTTGGACTAAGAGCTTTAACGATGCTCGCTGCTGGGGCTGACAGACTCTCCACGATTCTTCGTACAATTTGGGACTTGGTGAGTGAAGGATCATTTATGCATAACACTACACTACTACGCCAAGTATCATAGTCAGTTTCAAAAGAAGGGTGTGGAACTCGCCCTGAGAACGGTTTTAGTCTGTATTGTGAAGTAGGCGGAGGGATAACCTCACTGCTTTTAACAATGTGTTCCACAATAACTCGCTGAACCTCAGGTGTGTTTAAAAGATTTGGTGGAATGCAAGGGTTTTGTTTTCCAGTCTCTGTAGGTGGACAATTGTCCTTTGAGTTGTTCATATAGTTAACTTCTGGTGTTAAAGGCAGGGAATATGTAACTTGGTCACTATGGAGCATTGGCTCTAGTTCAGTGACTGGTTCAGATGCATGGGTATCCCTTCCTAAAGATTCCCCAATTTTTGCCAGTTCCTCCATTAGAAGGTCTTTAAATGATTGATTGCTACGCGCAGCTATGTCCCTGAGCTCTGACAGATAGGCATCAGTGGCAGATGTGCTAGTTTCTAGAC